>NW_024873071.1:0-92436 GCF_018340385.1 Cyprinus carpio | reverse complement strand
CGTTCAGTTACGTATTGCTGACTCTGAAATGGAATTAGATCTCTTACCATCTGCCCCGTGGAGGGGATCTCGTGGATCCACTCCAGACTCGCTCAGGCCCAGCCAGCCATCTCCCCCGCGGTGATATGGGGAGCCTGAAAGCCCGGGCCCCACACCGATGATAGAGCCAGGCCAGCCGTCAGACCAGGTCACGAGAATGATGACGAGTGCCACCACGGTGGGGAGGGCCACGGATGGGTGTGAGGCATGGGCTGGGCTCCACCCCCCTGCAGGGCTGAGGGGGTGCCCAGTGGACTATGGAACACCAAGGCCCAAAGAGCGGGAGGAGGGAGAAGGATCTTGTGCAATGACTGGGAATGAGGAACTGGAAATTAGACTGCCCCTTCTCCTCTCTCGTCTTCTCCACTGTGGTCATATCAGCCCTCCTTCATCCTTGGTTTCCTTGTCCAGCCCTGGGGAGGGCTTTGATTCTCCAGTGCCCTGCTCCTAGAATGCTTCCTCCAGTGCCAGCTCCTAGAATGTGCTCTCAGTGGCCGGCTCCTCCAAAATGCCGCCCACCGGCTCCTGCCTCCTCCCACCCCAGCTCCTGCCTCCTCCACCACTGTTGTCTGGCAGCCCCTCTGCTCGCCCTCAGCCCACCATCTATGAAGTGCCAGTCCCACGGTACTGCCATCCTCCAGCGTCGCCATGGTCTGAGTCTCCCTCACCTCCGCCTCCAGCCTCGAGGCCTGGACTCCACCTCGGCCCGTAGTCCCAGCAGCTCCACTTAGGCTCTTAAGCTCCCCTCCATAAGCCATGAATCCATCAGGCTCCACCGGGCTCCCTCGTCCCTCCCGGCTCTGCCTTGGTGAAATCAACCCGCCATCGCCTCTGGACTCTTCTCTCCACTGGCTCAGCCTAGTCCTCCATCCACCAGCTCCGTTGGGCTCTTTCCTCCCAGCCAGCTCCACCTTGGTCCTCCAGTAGGGTTGGGTGCAGGCCAGGTGCTGTGGGCGCGGGTACCTATGGGACCCCGATATGCCTGGACAAAATCAGAGCATAAATTCGGTGCCCACTTAAATGCCACAGACTGTCGTTAAGAATATTCAGATTACATCAGTTAGTAGCATAGATGATTGCTAGTTAAATTTAAATATTATACATTCATGGGGTGTTATCAGAATGATCTAAAAAAATTATTACCTGAATATTAGAAAACTCTTAGGTCAGACATCAGAAAGCTTTGAAGTACAAATCCAAGGCATTTTTGTTGTAGTAATGTTTACTGTCCATATTATTTTTTACATTTACGTGTTCAAAAGCACAAATCAATTGCACCAGGAAATGAGACCATCTAGCCAGCGTATGAATGCAGCAGCTACACTTGCTACTATAGGTAGCCAGGAGTGGGTCTAGCATTAAGCTCAGCTAACTACATTAAAACAAACCCAAATTAAAAATGCTTAAAACTAAATGCTCCTAGAAAGTTTGGCTATATATTTCACAAGAAGAAGGATTCCGACACATAGCATGCAGCAAATGTTTTTACAACAGTTGCATGCATGGCGGGGAAACAAATCAAACCTAATGCTGAAAGCATTTGGGGGCACATGGAATAAACTTGAAAGCAGAGGGGATGCAAAATGTTTGACAGCTTGCGGACATCAGCTGGCACGCTATCAGTGTGGACGAGCCCCAGCCCCAGTCATACCAACCCTAGCAAAAGAGTCAATGGAATTATAGTGATGACAGCAGACTTTCCGCAGGTTAGTAGTAGAAGCTATGCTGTGTTAATTGCAAAATCACAAATCTTGCATTCATGCTAAAAAAATAGCTAATGCAAGCTTGGGGATTTCAACCATGCAGACTTAAAGAGTGTGTTTCCAAATGCCGCACCAACATATTGGTACAACAAGAGGTAAAACATTTTTAGACTTTGTTTACACCACACACAGAGAGGAGCTTACAAAGCCTCCTCCCCCACCTCTGATTGCCTCAGACCACATCCTGTCATGCTAATGCCTGCATACAGGGCGCTCAGCTAAAGTGGCCAAGCCAGTTCAAAACAGTTCCAAGTGTGGCGGAAGGATCGTCAGAAGGCTCTTCAAGACTGGCACGATACAACTGGACTGGAATATGTTTTAAGCAGGCTGCCACTCATAGTAGCACCACTGGACCCTCCAGGAGTGCCTTCAGAGACCGTCACTGCCTGCCACACATCCAGCAAAGTGTATCGAGGGGATGGCAACCAGTCACAGAAAGCATCACCGTTCAAGCTGGCTAGAAGCCGTGGATGACAGGGGGAGGTCTACAGACCTCCTGGAGACCTTGGAACGCTGCATTCCAGAGCTGACTGAGAAGGAGAGCCAGAGCCCCACCCCCCTTCATGTACACCTTCTACTGGAGGCACCATGCGGAAAGAGCATACTGACTAGCTGCATCACTGTGTAGTATAGGCAGCCTGCAAGCGTGAATGCCGAAAGACCCTGCAGCATAGTGAGAGCAGTAGAGAGATCATTGGTGTCTCTCTCCCTCCCTCCAGGAAATTTATGGGAATCAGATCTCTTTCATAAAGAAGCCTCACCGCCATGAGTGATCTCTATGCGAATCTCAAACTTCAGTCCTGCTGCCATCAGGAGAGGAGACTGCGGAGTCCTCAGGCCAGACCAGCAGACTGGAAGGAACGAAAAAAAGCAATCCATCAGGCTGTCAGGAAGCTAAACTCACTCCAGAACTTGCCCCCGTACCTCTTCTGCTTTATGAGCACTGCCCCAGACTATGAACCCCCACTCCAGATCCACCCGGGGTCGCTACACCCCCCCCTCCCACTAATAACATCTGATGACATGCACCAGTCACTTTGTGCAGCATTGAAGTGCTCCTTCACCTCGATCACCATGGAACTGGCGTCATTCTACCACATTATCAGTCAGTTAAATAAAATAACTTCTTATTGAGCCCTTTTGTGCACTTTAAATCAGACTGAATAAAGCTTTTTTACTTCTAAAATTCTTTTTTATCTGCACTTTCTTTACATTCTGGTTTTGCACTCTATCTGCCATGTGCCTTCGCAGCTACTTTATTTAACTTTATTTTTTATTTTTTTTATTATATGTCTTTTTTACATTCCAACATTGTATAGTTACTTATCTTATATTTTATGTTTGATCTAGTTTTGGAAACTCTACTGTTGAGTGTTGTCCGTATGCACGGGGGTCAGAGCCAGCCATGCAATTTCGATTTACTGTATGTATGTGCTGTACATGTGTGGAAAATTGACAATAAAAGCAGACTTGGCTTGACTTGAAAAAAAAAAAAATGATCAAACGATTTGTAAAATATTAATTTAAAATGGATTATGTTTATAATTTTGGCTCTCAGCCAGTAGCATGGCAGTACTACATGCATTGAATTTACCATGGCGAAACATTTTGACAAAGGAGAAGGTGGAGACTCCGAGGGCTGTGACCAAATTTGCTTGATCAAGGGATGCATTCCTTTTAGGCTGTAGGATCCCCCGGTTGAATTAAAAAAAAAAATAATGTGAAAAAAAGTTGACTAGAAATATAATAAAGGGGAAATTTCTTTGTGAGTGTTGTTAAGTTTGTCAAAAAA
This sequence comes from Cyprinus carpio, assembly GCF_018340385.1. Classification (NCBI taxonomy): domain Eukaryota; kingdom Metazoa; phylum Chordata; class Actinopteri; order Cypriniformes; family Cyprinidae; genus Cyprinus; species Cyprinus carpio. The sequence goes on along the minus strand of NW_024873071.1, from coordinate 88,842 downwards.
TGTATTTAATAAAAAGTTGAAATCCTTTAAATAAGGGGAGATATTTGCTGCCCTTAATCCTTTTCCCGACCCCCATCAAAGGATGATCCTGTCCAACGCTCATTTATAGGTGGCGCGTGAGAAGCAAATGTTATTCAGAAGTTGGTACAAGTGAGTAGCTGCTATCACATGTGATGGGTGGACCAGTCTGGCTGGGACCACTATTTAACAGTTACTGTGCACTACGCAATGAAGGGACACATTAGCAAAAAAGTCACTAAACACCAAAAGCTGTGTTATGAAGTCAACAAACAGGCCTCATGGTGGCAGACGAGATAAATTGCATTCTGGAGGAATTCCAAGATAAACACTAAGAAGAAGTTGTAGCTGGAGAAAGAGACAAGTAATAGACAAAGATTACCTTCTCGCGTTATCCAGTGAAAGGGAAATCAATGTGGCCAAATTCTCCACATACTGACTAAGCTGGAGGGAGCACTTCACGGTGGCTGAAAAAGGACTCTGTGTTTTTGAAAGAAAGAGAAAGTCTGGGGAGATCTTGAGAAATGATATCAGAATATTTTCCATTTTCATTTCATTAAGAACTTATAATTAAAAAGAAGAAAGAAAGGCAAAATCCACAGTTTTAACTGTTAGACACTAAATAGTTTGTCATGTTTTATTAAAAGATGAAGACATTAAGAACTTCCTCCAGGAGGCCACTGATGGACCCTCGCTTCAAGGCAAACTTGGATGTGCTGTTGCTGCTGATGCTTGGGGCGGTTGGAGAAGCAGTTTGCAATGTAACAGAACAGGTATTTTATGTCCAGTCTTATTTCCCATGTGTGTCATAAGTTACAGTTTCTACAATGAATTTATTGCTGTTATATGTGCAACATTATTTCTGTAGCTTCCAATGGAGTCCTTCAGGATCACAGCATTGAGAAAGATAGATTGGATGACCATCAGGAGGACAATATCACTGAAGGCAGAAGGAACTCTCCTCCCTGGCTCCTCCTCCGTGGTCTCTGTCTGCCGGCCCCCCTCCCGGGGGTCCGTCCCTCCACAGGAAACTCCTCTCAAGCTCCAACCTATGCCTCCTTCTCGGTTGTTGCCACGTGTGAGGGGGACGCACCTTCTGGGAGGGGGGCCCGAAATGTCAGGAAACTATGGACTTCTCTGTGTGTTTTTCCCTGTGACCCAGTTTCTGTCTCTCCTTGGTTGTAGATACATTTTTGTCTGTTTGTTCTTTAAAGGAAGAAAAGAATATCTTTTTCATTGGCAGCTCCTGCATAATCTGGTAAGTATAGACATATATTTGGTAGCTCATTTAACCTTATTGTTTCCTAAGAAATTGTACTTATCCATGAACTTTTATGGTCAGTTTGATCTTTATACCTTTAATTATATTTTTTAAAAAAATCATGTTTGGTAAATGAGGGTAAGACCCCCCAACACTATTTTTTATGGCAATTAAAAAGCATTTTGATATTTAAAGTTAATAAAATACTGATTGGTTATTGATGTAAAACTGTTAAGTGCAACTAAGGAAATGAACAGAAAATAAGCCCACAAAGGCTGATAACCTTCTTTCTCCTGTTAGAGAATGATGCTTTGTAGAAAGATAGGACTAACTTTTTACCCACCATAAAGATGTTTCTAACATCGTAATGAAATGTTTTTGCAATGCAAAAAATCATACATTATCAGTGTGTTTGCTAGTTTTATGATTCCTTAGACATATTAGAGCTAGTAAGCAAAAGAACTCTGAGTTTAGCACTTTTTTGTGAACTGTAACCAACTCTGTTAACCACAGCATAAGATAATGAACACGAATGCAAGGACACACAGGCTGAAAATCCTTCTTTCCTGTTAGAAAAATATTGTTTTGCAATGTACGCACTAAAGCTGCACACGTGAAAGCGTTTCTCCATAGTGAAATGAAATGTCAGTTGCTATTCAGAAATACAAGATTGTTTAATGTTTCGATTAGTTTTAAGCTCATGAACTTTGTTAGAGCTACTTAGCCACACGACTCTTAGTTTAGCGCTTCTGTGAACAGTAACAATCGGTCAGGCAACTAAACAACTGAACAGAATGATTGTTTGTAGAAAGATAAGGACTAAAGCTGCCCACATTAAAGATGTTTCTAACATCTTAAAATGAAATGTTTTTTGCAATGTGCACGATGCACAGCTATGGTGAGTTGTAGTTTTAGATCATGAGCTTAAAAAATCATTAAGACGCTAGTTTTGCGCTTCTGTGAACGTAGGGGTGCGCGAACTACTGAATTTCTGCTTAGTCGATTACTTATTTAAAAATAAACGGTATCAGCTACTAGGTAGTTCATGCTACTGTAAATGAATAGACAGTTAATGAATAAGCGTTTAATGATACAAAACAAATTAGTGTAATAGCCTAATGCAAACAATTACACAACATCACATTAGCCGGCAAAAGGCTTTATAATTATGATCATTACATATTTTTAATTTTTCATGTAACCAGTATTTGTTTCTGGTAGGCACAAAATTATTGAAGTATCTGTTTTTCTGCCTGTCTTTTTTTCCCGCAGTTATCACTTTGAACAAATATGCTGCGTTAAAAAGTAAAAATAATTATTAATTTCAAAAAATAACAATCATCTAAGCAGGGAGATGTTATGACCAAGCGTTTCGAATGATCATTTGAACACGACTGAATATGAATTCAAGGCGCACATTTTCGATACGCCAAAATTCTCTCTAAGCGAGGAGTCTTTTTGAACTTACAAACCAAATTGTGCGTGTGCCCCGCCAAACCAGCAAAAGATAAAGACGCAAACGCCCATAGAAACTGTATATCTGCATCTAAGCTACTTATTAGTCTAAACTTTTAAGAGGAGACCGGGCTTGGTTTTTGAGCGAGACTGGGGCGCGCAAAGCGCTGTTGATTGCGTGAGCGTGCTGTTTATTCCATCATTCAATTATAAATTTCGTAGCCTACGGTTTAAATCATTACCTTTTAAATATATAAAATAATAGACGTGTACGATTTATGATTGGATTTTAGGGATATACCTCGCACGTTCTGATTTCTGAGAGATGCACCTGAGAGGCAATATCAATGCGGTAACGTTGTTTGATTTGCCCTGCCCTTTTTTTGTTCACCAATTTATATTCATTTCTTGCACTCTGTGCGTTGACTTTAGAGGTCTGTGTATAATGTTACGCTGATCCTGGCTCAGCTTCTTGCTCTAGCAAACAAATGAGAGAGTGCTTACCAGCCTCAGCCAGAAGAAAATATTCAGGCAGAATTATTCATTATTCCGTTATTCGTTTTAAAAGCCATTATCCGTGCCATTTGGGCTTCGGGCACATCCCTAATTATTAAATTACATATTTTAATTTTACATGTAACAGAGAGAAAGTGATAGAAAGTAACAGCTACACGCAATATTGTAAGCCTATAATTTGCGTTGTAGGCAAACTGTGCATGCATTATGGCTAATGCACGCTCGAGTAGTCGATTGTTTCCGACAGCGCCGACTAGTGGTTAAAGTAGTCGATCACTCGACTACTCGACTAGTCTATGTAACCCCTAGTGAACAGTAACACTCTGTTAGTGCAAGTAAGCAAATGACCAGAAATAAAGCACACAAGTGCTGAAAACCTTCTTTCTCTGTTAGAGAATGATGCTTTGTAGAAAGATCAGACTAAAGCTTGCCCACATTAAAGATGTTCTTTAAATCATGAATGAAATATTTTTGCAATGAAGAAAAACAGATATCAGTGAGTTACTAGTTTTATGATCATGAACTTATATTTGAACTTCTCAGCATAAGACGATTAGTTTAGCGCTTCTGTGAACAGTGACACTTTTAGTGGAACTAAGCAAATGAAAATTAAGAAAGCCTACAAGTGCTGAAACCTTCTTTATTCTGTTAGAGAATGATGGCATATGCAGAAATATAAGACCTAAGCTTGGCCACAGTTCAAGCTCCGGTTTCGTCCTATCAACAGCTATAACGCTGCATTAAGGGTTGTGATTTGCACAACACCGTCAATCACTCAGACCACAAATAGTCGACGTGATGCGGTTGCTTAGTGTACTGAGAATCTATAGGCCGCTTCCAATGCTGCATAGGACTGAAACAGATGCTTAGTTCGATAGGCATTCACTTCGTGACAACAGTATAGAACCCTCTCGGACCGAGTGCAAAAGAAAGCAAATGCAATCAGAATGAAAGCCCACAAGTGGTGATATAAACCTTCTTTCTCTGTAGATAGAGAATGATGAACCCTTATGTAATCAAAGATAAGACTACATCCTTGCGTTCACAATTAAAAGATTGAGTGACTTGATACAATCCTCATCAAATGAAATGATCTTTCTCAAGCTCGAATCGACGAAAAGCAGCTTTCAGTGACGGTATACTCGTTTTAATGGTCATGAATATCTGTTGACGCTTTACATCTCACAGCAGTACCGACACTTAGGTCTACACGCTTCTCTGTGAAAGACAGTAACACCTCCCTGTTAGCTGCAAACATAAGCGCAAATGCACCAGAGAAAGAAGAAGCTACGCACAAGTGGCTGAAAAACTATGCTTTCTCGGCTTTCAATTCTCTGGTCTAGAGGATACCGTGTTGGTGTTTAGGGCAGAGAAGTAGACTACAAAGTTTGCCCACATTAACGATTGTTTCTAATAGTCTATAAATGGAAATATTTTTACACATGAAGAAAAACCATATCAGCAGTGACTATTACATAGCTTCATGATTGATTACTGACTGAAGCTATAATTGGAACTATCTCCAGCATAACAAACGATACGGTTTAGCTGCCTTCTTGGTGAACAAGGAACACTTTTAGTGCAAAACCTAACGCAAATAGAAAAATTGAGAGAAAGCCCACTAAGCTGCTGAAAATCACCTTCTGTATCTGTTACGAGAATGATGGCCTATGACAGAAATCCGTATAAGACTAAAGAATTGGCCATGCATTTAAAGATAGTTTCGTAAGCATCTAATACTGAATGTTGACACGATTCGGCAATGCACTAAAACAAAATATCACTGATGTTGATCGTTTTCCATTGTCACATGAGCTTCAATGCATTAAGGACGCTTAGGTTTAGCGCTTCTGTGAACAGTAACACTCCTGGTTTTAGTGCAACTTAAGCAAAGTGACAGCGTGAAAAACATGCCGACAGACTGCAGACCCCATTGCCCATGGGGAAGATGTGAACAGTAGGCTAAGAGGCATTGACAGACAGCCTCACCCCCCAAAGACCTTTGAACGTTATTTATTTTTACTAATAGTCTAATCCCCGCCGGAGAAGATTCCTGAACCACACCAGATTCAAGCCAGAACAACATACCAACCACGAGGACGCTAGTCCAGATTAGATCACCAGCGTCGCCTCAGCTATGCCTTTCACGACCCAGTTGAAACCCCGGAGTGACAAGCACATCACCCACACTAGCAAGAGGAGCTGACACATGCTCAATGCTGCATAGACAGCTGGAAGGTGAAAGTTCAAGATCAACTCAAAGCACCCAACGAGAGGGAGCAGAGACCACAACGGAACCAGTTAAGAAAGCTCCAATCAGCTCTGGCAGCAGCTCAGCTCGACAAGAAACATGCAAAAGGCTGCCCCAGAAAGACGTGGTAAACAGACTCCAGTATGCCGAACAGCTACTAGAGAAAACCAAGAATGACATCAGAGACAAGAATGCTGAAATCAGTGCTTTGGAAGACCACCTTGAAGATACAGAACTGAAATGGAACATTCTGACCCAGCAACTAGACCAGGATACCACCGATGAGCTCTACATGGTGCTAGAAAAGAACTCCAAATAAGCTTACGAGCAGAAACAAGAGCCAAGAAAAAGAGAAACATTCTCTTAGCCTCATCACTGCTGAGCAGAGCAGAGTCCCACGTTCCACGAAATGGCATATGACGAAAGGCGCAAAGGTGGCCACAACCCAAAAACCTCACCTGCCTTTCCCACACAACCCTTTCCTGCCAACGAAAGAAAACCTCCCATCCAAATGCAGACCTTGGTCTCTGGTTTCATCAGGAAATGAGACCTCATGTGACTGACAGAGGACAGGTTACACATCCTGTAGAACCATGTCTTAATCCCAAGTACGAAACTTCCTAGAGAGCGACAGCCCAGTCAAACAAAGTCAAACTACCAGCGACTTTGTGAGGACCTGATTAAAGAGTTTACAGACCCAGAGTCTGAACATGGACTGTTTGACTGCCTTGGAAACCAAACAAGGTCGACAAGAGACTCCACAAGCTTACTACAACTGACTCCGACAAGCCGTCTTTGGTGCACACAACACACCTGACCTCGAAAAGCATGTGAACTTCAAAAGTCTCTTCCTAAAGAATCTGGACCCTGGAGTCAGCCACCATCTGGCATCACATCATGGCCTGAGTCTTCCAGAGTCTTCCACCAAGAGCACAGAGAACGTAACACCCATGTCCACGACAGCTTTCAGCCCAACCGCTGGAAAATCCATGGGGCAAGCCACACTTCTCTAGAAACCCAAAAAGATAAACAACAACTGAAACCTAACCAGATATCCAAAGTTAATCACCTGACTCATCCAAGAGACTCTCCAACTTTGAGTGGGTAAGCGACAACAAAAACCCACCTCAGCACCACTCGAGACATGCACAGTGCTGAGTATGCACAAGAACATGACAGCTTACCATCAGGAGACATGGCACCAAAATCATAAGACAATGAAAGAGTTCCCTTCAAGGAAAGCTGAACATAGATGACCACAAAGTTTGAGTCATGCTCGATGTGAAGTGAAGTGAAAGTCGTGACATTTGCCAAGTATGGTAACCCATACTCAGAATTGTTGCTCGGCATTTACCCCAATCCAAGTGCACACACAGCACAGCAGTGAGAAGTGAACACACCATCAACACACACCCGGCTGCAGTGGGCAGCTATATCCAGTGCCCGGAGGAGCAACTGGGGTAGTAGTAGTTAGAATACACCAACGTCATAATTTTGATTGCTGGCCTTTGACCTTTTGACCCCGCCCCTCCCCCACATGACATTTGGACCTTTTGACCTTGACCCCTCCCCCCGGTTACTCGGAAAACATTCCTTGACTTTTGACCTTGTAACAGTGCCGCTAGCTGTTTGTTTACGACCATGTGATATGGACATCTGTTTGTAATAAATCATGTTTAGTCTGTCATCATCCATGAAATGACTCAATATTTACGGCACCCGTGAAATAATTGGCAGCTGTGATATGACATCTTGTTTTTGTATATATATCATGCCATTAGGGATTATCCTAATGACAAGCGTTACGGGTCACTTGTTTGTAAAATAGACACCGTACCTTCCGGGTATGTCGTCTGTTACGGAAGCACCCCAATGTCTCTGCGTGACCATCCGGGCGACAGGTGAACTTATGGTGAAAGACAAATCCTGTCTCTGTGCGTGACCATCCGGTGAGCTTAGGGTGAAAGATTTTACGCTCCCATCACTCGGGGGTGCGGAGTTTTCCCCAGCAGCGGCGAGTGTCGAATTGCATTCGCATAGATAAATAACGGGTTCCCTCGAATTTCTGAGGAAATCAGAAAAAGAGCTGTGAAAAAAGTATGGACATGGACTTCTTATACTCGCCCTAAAACCCCGAGAAGGAATTGGACAAAGAGATACTGGAAAGGCTGACTTTGGGTGCAGAGAAAGTCGCTACAACAGTAATTATTATGCTTGGCGACGTATCTCAGTGAAAAATCCGGACAGCGTGGAAGAAAAATTATCAAGAACAAAGAAGAATGTGACAGATCATTAAAAAACATAATACAAGTGTGAGTACCCTCAAATATTATCTGTTGACTGTTATAAATGTCGTTTCACGCGCGATATAATAAAGATTTTAAAAATAATCCTAATAAGTAAATGAAATAAAACAATCATAAAGAAATTGTATAATAAGGGTTTAAATAAAAATCCTAATAATTAAATGGAAATCAAACAATCAATAAAGAAACTGTATAATTAAGGTTTGAAATAAATTAATCGTAATAATAAAAGTTCCTCCCCCCCCACCAACCCCCCCCCGCCTCTAGTACTAAATTAATATTGTACAGTTGAATCCTCTAAAACATACAACTTCTCCTTGACCCCCCTCTCTTGGACTCTCTCGGTCTCTCGTGTGTGTGTGTGTGGGTGGTGTGTTGTGTGTGTGTGTGTGTGTGTATATCTGTCTTAGACTCAGCTGTCCTGTCAATTTTGTGAGATTCAATCCCCATCTCTTTACACTATACATTTGTGATAAAAAAATCTGAGGTGTCCATACGACGTGACCCATTTGTCGTTTTTCTCTCGGGTTAGGTTCCTGTGATTCGTGATTCGTCAATGTTAACTGCACTCTCTATCCTCTCTCATGCTTGTTTTACACATCTGTGGACCACGTGGTCGGGTATCCCGTTTGCATTCATCGTCTCTCTTTTCACCCCTCTCTCTCTCTCTCTCTTCTCTCTCTCCCACTCATGCATGTGTACACATTCAAACATCTCTCAGAGTCTTATTTTCTTCTTTTAAACGAAAATAAATAATAATTATGCGATCACACACAATATAAAACAAAAACATTTACAGTAGTTTTAGTCATCACTATAAATATAAAAGTGTACATCTTACCGGTATCGAATAGGCTGAAGGAGTATGGGCTATTGGGGAAACCCAGACACGTCACTGACCACAATATCAATTTCGATTCAATTCACATTAATGCCGCAACACATTTTCTACATTATAATTTAGAACTTTTATACACTTAATATTTACCTCATATTATAGATTTTTATACAGTATCTCATCCCCTAAACCTACCATCACAGTAAACATTCTAAAGATCATGTAGTATAATATGATCTTTTTTCAAAAGCTGTATAAATTATTTATTTTTTTCACTTGGGGTACACCTAGCCTACCATCACACAATAAAATTCTGCATGCACGTAAATTTTTAAATTAAATTTAATTTTTAAGTGATCTGAATTATGACTACTCAATAAAATTAATAAGCATAAACCACATTTACCTTGTATATCAATGTAATAAATCCCATGCCACTATACCAAATTTGTGTTCTGATAAATCATATAAACAACCACACATATACATAAACATTGCAGGGTAAAAGAGACGTTTTAAAGAATATGAAAATAAATAAATAAAATATATGACAGCATATTACTAAAGCAAAACATTCATCTTAAACAAGTATTTATCGAACTTAATATCGAAGTCGATTAAGTTTTATCGAACTTATAAACACATTGTGATAACAAAAATGTTACTAAAGCAAAGGCGCCATCATTTATCATACATTTTAAATCATGTATTCTACATCTACTTATGTTTATTGAGCTTATAAACCATTTTAAAAACAAAAACTACTCAATAAACGCTGCTTTCTCAAAATCACAGACATGTACATTCATGCTGCTCACATATGTTTTGTAGGCCTGTTTGTGATGAATACAGTATATTCAGACTTCAGCCATTAATACGTTTTAAGATACTGAAAAACACAAATGTCAGGGCATGGCAAAATATCTCCAGTCCCCCAAAGCCCAACTCAGACTCCAGGGGGGGTTAAAGAATATGGAAATAAATAATTATATATGACATCATGCTACTAAAGCAATTCATTCATTTAAAAAAAGGATTCAACATTTAAGTTAATCGAACTTATAAAACACACCATTCTCTTCTTTTAGAAAGATAGTTTCCCCCATCAAAAAAAGAGCGCTGTTGATGAATCTAGTGCATCCGAAACAAGTGCAGTGGTGAATCTCGCGAATACACAGATCGAGCTGCTCAGGGGACTGAACAGCGCGGAGCCGCGGTATTCCACTGGTGTTGATGGAGTTGTTGCGCCGGAGTCCGTGGCAACAGAGAACGCGGTGGGGTTGAGTACATTGTCTTCTATGCTTGTAGACCAAGACAGAGACATTGTAAAGGAAGATCCAAGATTAAATGACTGTGGATTGGACAAAGAAAAAATAATTGAATCAACTTTGAAAACTCCAATCAAAAGAAGAAAGAGTCGAAACGATAAAGTCAGTAAACAAGTCAAAATAAGTGATGCTGTTGAAGAGGAAATCATAGCTTCAGACGACGATGACTCTGATTCTGATTTTAGCGTTTCTGTGTGTTCAGAGTTCTCTGCTTGTTCTCAAAATGAAGCAGTAAATGTTTTGTACAAAGCTGAAGACATTAGTGCTTTTCTTCAGGAAACGAAAGGGATAAAAGGTGTGCAGATTGAGGATTATTTTCCTAATTGTGCACATTTGTAAAGGAACACTAGATATTTGATAAAAGAAGGGGCTTTTTCGCAGATCTCGAAGTGTACCGTTTATGGAAATTTGTAAACAAGTTAAAAAAAAAAATTCCTAGAGATAAGAATGCCATGGTTTAAATCCCTAAGCTTGTTTTTTTTTTTTTGACCATATTCATAATCTCTGCCTTTCTTATAAGAATTTCTTGTTGAACCTAAATAAAACTATGAGTCAGCTAAAAATTGTAACGCTCAATTTAAATGGAGCTAGAGATTTTCATAAAAGGATGATGTTGTATGAATTTATAAAGCAGAATTCTGTTGACGTCATGTTTATACAAGAAACGCATAGTGATCAAAGAAATGAGGTGGACTGGAAAAGAGAGTGGGGTGGTCAACTTTTTCTTAGTCACAAATCCTCTGTAAGTGGAGGTGTTGCAATTTTATCTTCTAAAAATATGACTCCAATATCTTATGAATTTGCTGAAATTGAAAAAGGTTGTTTCTTAAAAGTTATTGTTAAATTTGAATTTTTTTTTTTTTTTATATTTATGCTCCTAATAGTGGAGTGGAATAAGTTTTGTTTTTAAATTTAGTCAGCACTACTCTGAAAAGCCTAAATACAGATGATCTACTAGTTTTAGGTGGAGATTTTAATTGTACAGAGAATGATAAAGTAGACCGAAATCATTTAGAGCCACATGTTGCATCTCAAAGAGTTATTAAGCAACTCGTTCAAACTTTTGATCTCTGTGACATATGGAGAAATATGCATAAAATTAAGGAAATACACATGGGTTCACTGTAAGGATTATTTATTTTCTTTGGCACGTCTTGATCGGTTTTACAGCTTTAAGCACCAGTTTAATATTTTTAAATCTTGTCAAATGAATCCTGTAGGATTTTCAGATCAAAGTGCGGTTCTTTGTTCTGTATTAGTGAATTATGTGAAATCAAGCAGTGCCTATTGGCATTTTAATACATCTTTGCTTGATGACAAACATTTTAAAGATTCTTTTACTTTGTTCTGGGATGTTTTTAAACAACAAAAGTATTTATATAGCTCTCTACAACAGTGGTGGGATTGCGGGAAAGTACAAATCAAAATTTTTTGCCAGCAATACACTCTTAATGTTACAAGAGAAATAACTGGGTCGATGACTACTTTAGAGGCTGAGCTAGTTGATTTGTACAGTTTGTCTGCATCTACAGGCAAAAAAGAACATACTGAAGCTCTGACATCAAAGAAAACTTTATTGGCAAACCTGTTGGACATTAAAGCACAGGGAGCGCTGGTTCGCTCACGTTTCCAGAATATCACACAAATGGATGCACCTTCCAAAATTTTCTTCAGTATGGAGAAGAAAAAAAATAGTCAAAGCAGAATAATTCACTCCTTGGTCTCTGATACAGGTCAGGAATTAACCAAAACGTCTGAAATAAGAGAAGTTGCTGCACAGTTTTATAAAAGAAATTATATACAGCTGATCTGATAAATGAGCAATTTATCAGATCATTTAAAGATGACTACTAGTAATTTTTTGAAGGTCTGCCAAAACTCGATGAGGAGAGTAATGAAAGCTTGCAACAACCTTTGACAGAACAAGAACTTTATACAGCAATGATGGGTATGGAGAATGGGAAATCCCCCGGGATTGATGGGTTACCCATTGAGTTCTATAAAACTTTCTGGCCCATTTTAAGAGAAGACCTCTTGGTAGTGTTTGATGAAAGCCTTATTAATGGGATTCTTCCCCTTAGTTGTAGAAGGGCAGTTATCACTTTATTGCCTAAAAAAGGCGATCTTCAAAATATGAAAAATTGGAGGCCTGTTTCAGAGTATAAAATCCTGTCTAAAACATTAGCTACAAGATTGAGTAAAGTAATAGGGAAGGTGATACACTACGATCAAACATATTGTGTACCAAATAGATAGATTTTTGATAATATAACTCTAGTCAGAGATGTTTTAGAGGTTTCAAAGCTGTTTGGTATAAATATTGGCCTTATTTCTCTAGACCAAGAGAAGACTTTTGATTGTGTTGAACACCTTTATTTGTGGCACACTTTACAAGCTTTTGGTTTTAATTCACGTTTTATTGATATGATTAGAGCAATGTATTGTGAAATTGAGAGTGTGATTAAAATTAATGGAAGTTTGTGTGCCACCTTTAATGTACAGAGAGGGGTTCGACAAGGTTGTGCCATGTCTGGGCTATTATATGTGCTGGCTATAGAACCACTGCTGTCGATGTTACGAAACAAGTTAAAGGGTTTAACATTGCCACAGTGCATTAATGCTTTCCATTTATCTGCATATGCTGATGACGTTATTGCTTTTATTAATGATAGTGATGATGTTGAAACCTTACAACAAATTGTTAACAATTTTATGGATATTTCATCAGCAACTGTAAATTGGGGGAAAAGTGATGCTTTATTGATCGTAAAATGGGAAGAAGGAAATCCCATTCTACCAGGAGGCTTAATATGGAAAAAAAGATGGGTTAAAATATCTTGGTGTTTTTTTAGGCAATGAAGTTTTCATGCAGAAGAACTGGGAAGGAATAGCAGATAAAGTAACAGGATGTTTGAAAAAATGGAAATGGCTGCTTCCTCGGTTGTCTTTTAAAGGATGCACACTCATTATTAACAATCTTGTGACTTCTATCCTGTGGCATAGACTTGAATGCATTGACCCTCCTGTTAGTCTCCTAGCAAAAATTCAAGCAGAAACAGTGAACTTTTTTTGGGACAACTTGCATTGGATTCCTCAAAGCGTTTTGTTTCTGGCTAAAGAAGATGGAGGCCAAGGTCTAGTGCATTTGGCAAGTAGATGTGCTGCTTATCGTCTCCAGTTTGTGCAGAAGTTATTTCTACGATCTGAAAGACTGGTATGGAGGTCGGTGGCTCAATGCATTCTACGCAGAATAAGTGGACTTGGTCTGGACAATGTTTTGTTTTTAATGGACTCTAAGAAATTAGATTTCAGAGGAGTTCCTGCTTTTTATCGAAGTCTCTTTAAAATATGGAGTCTGTTTAAGCCTCAGTGGATGGAACCATTAATGTCCCTGTGTGCTCCACACACAAGAGATGTAGAAGCAGTTTCAGCCTTTTTAAAGGTAAAGTCTGCCCGATACATAAAACGTTTTTTTAGATAAACTGAAGAGGGCTTTGAATGTACAAGAAAGAATTCTACTTGATTACAATAAGTAATGCATATTTCCAGATTGTGAAGATTTCTTCCCAGATATAAGTATTGTACCTGATTTATCTTCATTTAATGACATTAATCCCTTGTTGAAGAAGGAAATTGATTTTTTTGAAGTTAAAGGGAAAGCATTGTACAGAAGTATTGTGAAAGTGATGAATATTAAATGGTTAAATAGAAATTATACTGTATGGAGAGAAACATTAGAGATGACTGAAACAACAAAACCAGTGTGGAGGATTCTGTACAAACCTCCGTTACCTAAAAGAGTTGGTGACCTTCAATGGAGGATACTCCATGGGGCTATAGCAGTTAACTCTTTTGTAGCAATGTTGAACCCAAATGTAAATGAGAATTGTCCTTTTTGCAATGAAATGGAGACTGTGTTTCATTGTTTTATGTTTTGTAACAGACTTATTGTAAGGACGCTGAGGCGGCGTTAGAATCCATGTGCAGTGTTTTAATGAAATCCACAGCAAACAAATCCAAAACAGCAGACAGTGAATCAGAAATGTGAGGCAGGGGTACATACACAGATAGGCAGTCCAATCCAGGCAACAAAATAGTGGGCAATCCAAAAGGCAGAAAACAGGGTAACCAGGCAAAGATCATACACAAGAAGGCAAACAATGGCAATGGGAATAACGCTCGGTAAGGCAGACAGGCTGGCAATACTTCGAAGTAACCGTGGCTAAGGCCATGCTTAAATGTCCACCAAACAGGAAATGACAGGTGAAGCAGAGGGAGCGGCACACAGTCAGTACTCGGACGAGGGCTCCCTCTGCTGGCGTGGCGTTACAGAACCCCCACCCCCCCACCCCTACGAGCGACTCCTGGCGCTCTGTGAGGACGTCCCCGTGGTTGCGGTGCTGGACGATCGGGTCTGGCTCGATGAAATTCCTCAATCAATGAAGGATCCAGGATGTCGTGGGCGGCTACCCATGATCTCTTCTCTGCTCCGTATCCCTCCCAGTCCACCAAGTTTTGGAGCTGACCCCCTCTCCGTCTGGAGTCCAACAACTCCTTTACCGCATATGCTGGGGTTCCATCAATGTCCAGCGGTGGAGGTGGCTCCCGGTTCCTGGCGTTGGGGTCAGGTGGAACGGTTTCAGGAGGGAAACATGGAAGGAGGGAGAGATACGATAGTTAACAGGAAGCTCAAGCTCATAAGTGACCGCATTAATCTGTGTTAAGATCTTGAATGGGCCTACGTACCGTGGGCTGAGCTTCCTGCTAGGCAGCCGTAACTTGAGGTCCCGTGTGGAGAGCCAGATCCTTTGTCCAGGTTGGTAGGGAGGATGTGGGCGACGTCGTCGATTAGCTTGAATCTCCTGATTCCTGACAGCTCTTTGCAGACGTACATGAGGGCTGTCCCACACCCTCTCGCTACGGCGAATCCAGTCGTCCACTGCAGGTACTAGTGATGGTTCTCCAGACCACGGGAACATGGGGGGTTGGTATCCTAGCACTCATTGGAACGGTGTAAGACCGGTGGATGAATGCCTCAATGAGTTCTGCGCATACTCTGCCCATGGAAGGAACTCTGACCACCGATGCTGTTCACGTCCACAGTATGACCTGAGGTATCTGCCAATCTCCTGATTCAGCCTCTCCAACTTGCCCATTCGATTGCGGGTGGTAACCTGAAGTTAAACTGACATTAATGTCCAATTGTTTACAGAATGCTTTCCATACCTGGGACGTGAACTGGGTTCCTCGGTCCTAAACAATGTCTTCGGGGATACCGTAAATCCTGAAGATGTTGTGGAACATCGCTTGAGCAGTATCCATAGCTGTGGGAAGACCTTTCAGAGGTATGAGTCTACAAGCCTTGGAGAAGCGGTCAATAATTACTAGGATTGTGATAAGTCTGTCAGATGGGGGTAGATCGGTGACAGAGTCTACTGATAGGTGTGACCAAGGTCTCTGAGGTATGGGCAATGGTTGTAACAGACCAGATGGAAGTTCTTTGGGGGTTTTTGACTGTGCACACACAAAACATGACGTAATTTGTTACATCTTTAACCATAGCTGGCCACCAGAAGGAATTTTGCGTGAGATGTAGTGTGCGAGAGATACCTGGATGCCTGGAACAAAGTGACGTATGGACCCACTGCATGACACGTAGTCGAAGCCTGGAAGGAACATATTGTTTGTTAGTGGGACAACCCTGAGGTGCGGGTTCGTTGTGTTGTTCTCTCTGAATTTCATCCATCAAGTCCCAAGTGACTGGTGCTATGATGATAGACGGCGGCAGGATAGATTCAGGTTGGTGATCTGTCAGTGGATGGTCATGTCTCCTGGAAAGAGCGTCTGCCTTGCTATTTTTACTGCCAGGATGGTAGTATTGGAATTGGAACCTGGTAAAAAACAAGGACCAGCGAGCCTGACGAGGATTTAGTCTTTTAGCACTCTTGATGTATTCAAGGTTCTTATGATAAGTGATTACCTGGAAGGGGTGAGTGGAACCCTCCAACCAGTGCCTCCATTCTTCAATGGCCGCCTTCATAGCTAGTAGCTCCTTGTTTCTGACATCATAATTATGCTCAGCGTCCGTGAGTTTTCTCGAAAAGTAAGCACAGGGAAAAAGCTTGCCTGGTTGTCCTTGGCGTTGGGAGAGCACTGCACCTATTTCGCAGTCGGAGGCATCAACTTCCAGCATGAATGGCAAGTTGGGGTCAGGGTGTTTTAGGATTGGTGCAGTGGTAAAGCTGTGCCCCATTTCAACTAATACATGTATAGCTCGGTCAGTCCAATTCAACTTTGACAGTTTACCCTTCAATAGTGATGTCAGAGGTGCTGCTGTGATGCTGTAGTTCCGTATAAAGCGTCGGTAAAAATTGGAAAATCCCAGAAAGCGTTGAAGCTCCTTGACTGTGGTGGGTTGTCGCCATTCGGTGACTGCCGTGATCTTAGATGTGTCCATCTCCACACCTTGATGGCTGACGTTGTAGCCTAGGAAAGATGTTCGTTGCACATGGAATTCACATTTCTCCGCCTTGACATAGAGTTGATTCTCTAACAGCCTGGTAAGTACCGTTCTGACATGACCCTTGTGTTCCTCTTCTGACTTGGAATAGATCAAGATATCATCTATATAAGCCACCACAAATTTGTTCAAGACATCTCTGAGAATTTTGTTAATGAAGGACTGGAATACCGCAGGTGCATTGGCCAGCCCATACGGCATAACCTGGTATTCATAGTGCCCCCTAGTGGTCAGAAATGCAGTCTTCCATTCAACACCCTCCTTGATTCTAATGAGGTTATAGGCACTTCTCAAATCTAGTTTGGTGTAAATCTTAGCTTCTCTGAGCTCTGAGCTGAGCAGGAACTAGTGGTAGTGGATAACGAAACTTGACTGTGACATTGTTCAAACCTCGATAATCGATGCATGGGCATAGTCCTCCATCCTTCTCCATGAAGAAAAATCCTGCTGCAGCTGGGGAAGTGGATGGACGGATGAAACCAGAGCTGAGAGCTTCCTCGATGTATGCTTTCATAGCTTGACTTTTTGGACATGACAGTGGATAGACTTTACTTTTGGGTGGCATGGCGTTTAGTAAGAGATCAATGGCGCAATCCCAAGGACGATGAGGTGGCAGTTGAGTGGCTTTGGTTTTGCTGAATACTTCTTGAAGGTCTTGATAATGGGATGGTATGGTGACGGGCTTGCACTCTGGACTTTCGATGCTGGTAGTGAGACAAGGCTTAGAAATGACGTTACTTAGAAAAACAGAATTGTGACCAATGTTTGATCTCACCACTCTGCCAAGAGATGACTGGGTCGTGAACAGATAACCAAGGATGATTTCATGGCATGGAGAGTCAATGACATAGAATGTGATGGTTTCTCTGTGAAATAGGCCTACTTGCATCTTCATGGGTTGAGTTTGTTGAGTTATGCCACTTCCAATGGGTTTGTTGTTCACAGCATTCACCTTGATAGGAGGATCACATTGTAGTATGGGAATGTTGTAACGAGGTCTTGATGAATGAGGTTTAATGCTGAGCCAGAATCAATCAGCACTGTGAATTCAAACAAGTCATTTTCAGTAGTAATCTCGACAATGGTAGTGAGAGATTTAGCATTGGTAATGGAGATGTGAGCAACACTCACCCGGGTGTTGTCAGCGAAGTCTCTCCGGGCCTTGAGTGGACACACTGCGTTGTGCTGGCCTGCACTACCGCAGTAGAAACATAAATTCTGAACGACTCATCTCGATCTCTCTTCAGATGACAGCCTTGTAACTCCTAGTTGCATGGGCTCGGGACTAGCATGATCATTGGCGTGGCTTGATTCAGACATCTGGGTAACTTGAGGGATATGCATGCCGCTTGTTGACTTGCTTTGAGGGCGGTGAGTACGTATGAGATTATCGATCTTGATGGCTAAAGTGACATAATCAGAAAAGGAATGATCCTCACCCTTACAAGCGAGCTCTGCCTGTAACTACATATTCAAACTGCGATGAAACATAGCCTTGAGTGACACGTCATTCCAACCACTCTGAGCAGCAATCGTTCTAAACTCAACAGCATGTTCAGCGGCAGATTTGCGGCCTTGAGTTAGTTGCATCAAACGAGTGGAAACATCCTTACCCACTGCCGGGTATTCAAACACATCTCTGAGTTGTTTTACGAAATATGGATAGGATGTTTGAAACAGACGGTCAGTTTCCCAAACTGCTGCGGCCCACTCGATCGCTTTGCCCATTAGCAATGAAATGAGGAAAGCACACTTCTTATCATCAGAGTCAAAGCTACTCCCTTGATGCATGAAAAAGATCTCAACTGGGCGAATGAAACCTTTACCTCAGCAGAACCGTTGAATTTGTCAGGAAGTGCAAAGTTTATCTTTGTGCGCGTAGGTGGTGGCAGCGATCGTAGATACTGAGTGAGGTAGTCATTAGCACTTGAGCTTTAGCCAGTTGATCACGGTACTCTTTGAGAACGTTGCTTTGATAAGCAAACGCGGTCTGTAGATTCGTAACTTCTGCTGGATTCTTCGGTGGCGAAGTATTATGTAATGACGCTGAGGCGGCGTTAGAATCCATGTGCAATGTTTTAATGAAATCCACAGCAAACAAATCCAAAACAGCAGACAGTGTATCAGAAACATGAGGCAGACAGGGGTACACACACAGATAGGCAGTCCAATCCAGGCAACAAAACAGTGGGCAATCCAAAAGGCAGAAAACAGGGTAACCAGGCAAAGATCATACACAAGAAGGCAAACAATGGCAATGGGAATGGGAATGGGAATGGGAATGGGAATGGGAATGGCGCTTGGTAAGGCAGACAGGCTGGCAATACTTTGCGAAGTAACCGTGGCTAAGGCCATGCTTAAATGTCCACCAAACAGGAAATGACAGGTGAAGCAGTCAGTACTCGGGCAAGGGCTCCCTCTGCTGGCGTGGCGTTACACTTATTTTTTTTGTTTAGTCTTTTAGAGCTTCTTTTTGAATCTTTTGAGGTTTGTTTCACAAAGCAGGATTTTATTCTTGGATGTATGTATACCATTAAAAAAAATTAAATGTGATTTGCTTAATTTTATTGTTGGTATTGCAAAGTTAGCCATTTATATAACTAGGAGAAATTAATTTGAACAGAAAGGAGAACAAGAACTTATAACAGCTTTTAAAAAAATGGTAAAATCACGACTTTTATTGAGTTTAATTTTTATAAATTAATGAGTACATTGAATATCTTTGAAGTTGAGTGGTGCTGTGATAATGTGCTGTGTTCATTAGTTGAAAATGAACTGGTTATTTCAGAAGTGTTGTTGTAAGATCTTTAATAGATTGAAAAGTGTGTGATTTGTTTTTATTGTTATGATATTTTTGTAATAGAAGGATTGTCAAAATTCCAAAACTCTCTCTCTCTCTCTCTCTCTCTCTCACACACACACACAAAATGAAACATGTTGCCAAAGTCTTTCTGTATGTTTAAAAATAAAATTAAAAATATTTATTTTGCTTTAAACGTATGTGGAGGATCTTGTTTGTTTTTCGCAGAGACACGGCTGTGAAGTTTAGATGAAGTTAATGTATCTTTTAGGAAAATATTTTCAGAGAAAGACCTTCGATTGTATTCAGTCATTGAAGAATGTACAGGCAGATCCCTCTGTGGACCCATGCATCCTAGAGATGTAATTTGAGAACTGTACCCTTCACTGCCATTAGGCATGTTATGCTTCATTTAAAAAAGTGTGTGTAAACACAATTGATGATTTCACATATGGACCAAATCTACCCATGAAATAGTAATTATTTGACTTTGCTATGGTCGTAAACCTTACACATATCTATGCTATTTTCAGACACAGAGCAGAAAAGACATTTTGCTGGGCTCTGTTTAGCTGTTCCAAAATACCTCTATTTAAATCAAAAAATATTAAAATGACCACCTGTACATCTAATGACTGTATTTCTATTTTATATATTTTATGTTAAAAGTATCTTTACTATCCATATCATCTATCGTTTAAATATCTCAAAAACCAAAAACCGTCATGCATTACGTTTATATTTATTTTAAATAATTATGATAGAGTTACAGGTTTCGGTTAGTTGTATGCCTGTAAGCGGTGAAAACTCAACAGTAAAAGTGTCAGAGACGAGAGTGTTATGCAAATAGTCCATAGCGTTATCTTTTAATAAAATATTGTATTGCATGTTACTAAGACAAAATCTGTAACAGTGTTCATAAATGCGTTGAAATGAATATAAACATACAAATCTTTATAATGACAATGAGAATAATATAGCCTAACAACATACACAAATGCTTGTTCTAACTCTTTCGCCTAAAATTGGTTTAACGGGCGCTAGGCTTTATCATGCCGTAGTTTGCACACCATTTGTGTTTCACACACTTTTTTAAATGAAGCATAACATGCCTAGTGGCAGTACAGTTCTCAAATTACATCTCTAGGATGCATGGGTCCACAGAGGGATCTGCCTGAACATTCTACAATGACTGAATACAATCGAGGGTCTTTCTCTGAAAATATTTTTCTAAAAGATACATTAACTTCATCTAAACTTCACAACTGTGTCTGTGCTGTGACAAACAAACAAGATCCTCCGCATACGTTTAAAGCATAATAAATATTTTTATTTTTATTTTTAAACATACAGAAAGACTTTGGCAACATGTTTCATTTTGTGTGTGTGTGTGTGTGTGTGTGTGAGAGAGAGAGAGATGGTATTAAAACTTTGAAGATTATGCTAAAAGTAAGAACTTTAAAGAATCTAAAGTGTTTAATGCGTAATATTATATCTAATATAATATAATCATATATATAATATGATATAATATGATATAAATTATTATGTATTATATAATATTATATAAAATATGAGTATTATGTGTAATATAAATGATCATTTTGTTGAAATTTAAGAATCACCGGACATCAGATGAAGTAGGGGTAGTGTTTATTTAAACTTTACATTAATGTTATGCTTTGAAATAATGTACTACCATTTACTTAGATCATGTGGTCTGGCTAAAGTCTGAATATACTGTATTCATCACAAACGGGGCTACAAAAATATGTGAGCAGCATGAATGTACATGTCTGTGATTTTGAGAAAGCAGCGTTTATGAGTAGTTTTTGTTTAAAATGTATTTAAAATGTGTTTTATAAGCTCAATAAACATAAGTAGATGTTGAATACATGATTAAAATGTATGATAAATGATTTACTTTGCTTTAGTAACATGTTTGTTATTACGATGTGTTTTATAAGTTCGATGAACTTAAATGGTGAATACTTGTTTAGGATGAATGTTTTGCTTTAGTAACATGCTGTCATATATTTTATTTATTTCCATATTTTTTAAAACAGAAATAAGTCTCTTTTACCCCACAATGTTTATGTATATGTGTGGTTGTTTATACATCCTGGTAAGATGTACATTTTTATACTTTTAGTGATGACTAAAACTACTGTAAAAGTTTTGTTTTATATTGTGTGTGATCGCATAATTTATTTATTTTCATTTAAAAGAAGAAAATAAGACTTGGAGATGTTTGAATGTGTACACGTGTGTGAGAGGGAGAGAGAGAGCGAGAGAGAGGGGGTGAAAAGAGAGACATGAATGCAACGGGATACCCAACCACGTGGTCCACAGATGTGTAAACGGCGTGAGAGAGGATAGAGAGTGCGACAGTTAACATTGACGAAACACAGACAATAACCCGGAAAAACAACAAATGGTCACGTCGTATGGACACCTCAGATTTTTTATCACAAATGTATAGTGTAAAGAGATGGGGATTGAATCTCACAAAATTGACAGGAGCGGCTGAGTCTAAGACAAACACACACACACACACACACACACAGAGAGAGAGACAGAGAGTCCAAGAGAGGGGGCTGAAGGAGAGTTGTATGTTTTAGAGGATTCAACTGTACAATATTAATCTAGTACTAAGAGGAAACTTTTATTATTAGAATTTTTATTTCAAACCTTCATTATACAGTTTCTTTATTGATTGTTTTATTTCCATTTAATTATTAGGATTTTATTTTAAAAACTTTATTATATCGGCCTGAAACGATTTATACAGTCAACAGATTATATTTGAGGGTACGCACACTTGTATTATGATATGAGGTCACATTCTCTTAGTTCTTGATTAATTTTTCTCCCACACTGTCCGTATTTTCACTGAGAAATGTCACCAAGCACAAATTACTGTTGTACGGCTTTCTCAGCGCCAAAGTCAGACTTTCCATCATCTCTTCGTCCAATTCCTTCTCGGGAGTTTTAGGCGAGTATAAGAAGTCCATGTCTATGTATTTTTTACAGCTCTTTTTCTGATTTCCTCAGAAATTCGAGGGACCCGTATTTATCTATACGAATGCAATCCTCTACCGCCGCCGCTACTGCTTTTACCCTAAACTCACTGGATGGTCACACACAGAGACAAGATTTGTCTTTCACCCTAAGTTCACCTGTCGCCGGATTGTCACGCAGAGACAACATTTGTCTTCTGTAACAGGTGTCTATTTTACAAACAGGTGACCGTAACGCTTGTCATTAGGATAATCCCTAATGGCATGATATATTACAAAACAGATGTCGTATCACAGCTGCCAATTATTCACGTGTGCCATAAATATTGAGTCATTTCACGGCTGATGACATATAAACATGATTACAAACAGATGTCATATCACATGTCGTAAGAACAGCTGCGACCGTTACAAGGTCAAAAGGTCAAGGACGGAGGGGGGAGGGGCGGGGTTTCAAAGGTCAAAGCCATCAATCAAATTATGACGTTTGGTGTATTCTAACTACTACTACTGGGGGTTCAGTGCCTTGCTCAAGGTCACTTCAGCCATGGGTATTGAGGGTGGAAGAAAGCGCTGTTCATTAACTCCCTCCCCCACCTACAACTCCTACCAGCACCGAGAGTCGAACCTGCGACCTTCGGGTTACAAGTCCAACTCTCTAACCATTAAGCCACAGCTTCCCCACAGCTTTGATTGTGATTGTTGACAAGCACCTGTTCAACAATCACCCAGAACAAGCAAGTCTCTCACGGCCAACTGCTGATGAAAACTCTGAGGTACCAAAGAACATCACCTCAGTTACCTGGTACACCACATCAGAGATGACAAGCATTTGTTCAACAATCACCTAGAAGAAGCAAGTCTCTCATGGCCATCGCTCTAACAAACTGTCAAATGAACTCCAACTCCAAGAACCACATTCCTGTCTGTGCAACAGCAACCACCAAAGCACAGAAGGTCAGAAAGTCTGCCACAAGAAGAATGCAACATAGGAGACAAAGTTTGCACCACAGCTTCACACAGCCTGCCAAACTACCTCCAACTGTCTGCTAAAGAACTTCCTACCTTGCTATTAGACCATCCTCATCCAAGCCAAGGATGCAGAGAGCCAGTCTTCAGTGACATACAAGAAAAGGGGGGAGACAACACAGATCTGACCACACATACATTACACAATTAACACACACAACATTACCTACACCCAGAGGTAACCACATCTACTGATAACACATTCAACATATGTTTTCTTCCCACAGGTAGATTATCTAAATTTTAGCGCAACAAAGTTACATATACCCACCATGAAGAAACATGCAGCCATCCTCAAAACAGCTAGAACACCTGACACTAAGTTAAGGTACATGACACGCTAGCTGCACATAACATCCTAGCTCAACAGTAGTTGTAAGCCATGCTAGGAAAAACCACAGCAGCTTTGTTTTCAGCTTTGTTTTGTTTTGTTCTTCTTTTACATATCCTTTTCCTTCCCTCTTTCCTGAGTAGGTGAACCACCTAGACACCCTGCAAGGGTCGAAGTTCTGATATTAGGATTG
Source organism: Cyprinus carpio (assembly GCF_018340385.1). Taxonomy (NCBI): domain Eukaryota; kingdom Metazoa; phylum Chordata; class Actinopteri; order Cypriniformes; family Cyprinidae; genus Cyprinus; species Cyprinus carpio. The sequence goes on along the minus strand of NW_024873071.1, from coordinate 64,976 downwards.
ACACACCACACCTCATATCCGCCATCTACTCTAAACTGAATGGAAACCAGAGAGAGTTTCTTGCATGATAGTTCAATTCATTTCATTGCAAATGATGTTACTAGAAAATTAACGGTAAACATTTAAATTAAGACAACCTAGATGAATCAAACAAAGTTAACCACAAATTTAATTGACGAATCAACATACTGGAACAAATTAGAACAACGATTTCTAAAATGATCTAAACTATCCTCAATGTACTAAACTGCACTGACTAATTGAACTTAACCACGTGTACCTAAATAACCTGATGCCTGCACCAGTACAGTAACTGTCATGGAGGTGTTGTCTTGTTGTTTGCTGTGTTTGTCTGCTTCTTCTGCCTTTGTTTCTCCAGTGATCGACAATGTCTTTAGCTAAACACCTTGCCAATCGAAGGGGGGATCTAGGGTGTCAGACCTGAATCAGACAAATTAAAGATTTGATCGGGAGCATGGCTGAAACATGAGGAACCGAATTCCACAGAAAGGCTCAAGACAACAGGATGTTGTAAATCAAATCCTAGCGCCACAAGTCGGAAGCAAGCCCACTAACTAGCAGCTTGGACAGCTTTCAACATTAGAACAAAAGAACAAATTATTGACAATTCTAATTCGGAAAGGAGATTGTCAAATTTGGGGCAAGTAATCAAGATTGATGGTCAAAGAGTAACTGTGATATGCACTAAAATTAACTCAAAAAGACTTATAAATGAATATCAGTCCATTGCTTAACTCCATATCATATATGTAACCCACACATTTGATCATGTTTCTAATCACTTATTATGTCTTTTTAACTGAATAGCTTAAGGATTCATATTCATGTTTAGTATGTGTGTGTTTGAATCTTCTTGCTTGAAACGTTTCTGACAATGAAGTATTTGTCAAATGTATCATTTAAGTTAAAAGTCGTGACATTTGTCAAGTATGGTAACCCATACTCGAAATTGGTGCTCTGCATTTAACCCATCCAAGTGCACACACACAGCAGTGAGAAGTGAACACACCGTGAACACACACCCGGAGCAGTGGGCAGCTATATCCAACGCCCGGGGAGCAACTGGGGGTTCAGTGCCTTGCTCAAGGGCACTTCAGCCATGGGTATTGAGGGTGGAAGAGAGCGCTGTTCATTCCCTCCCACCTACAACTCCTGCCAGCACCGAGACTCGAACCTGCGACCTTCTGGTTACAAGTCCAAATCTCTAACCATTAGGCCACAGCTGCCCCATCATATTCTTGTTATAGGAATCATGTCCAAAATTATACCCTGCAAGAGCAGGAAAATTCGGACCACGTGATTGATAAGATAACGTACGGACAGGAGAAACATCGCAACACCCCGAACAAACAACATTTGAGATGTGGCCGAAAGGCCGGTTTAAATAATCAGGACACCATCAAATTTTGCTCTGAGCTTTGGCTCTTAGCTTTTGCTTGTAGTTTTAGCTTTTAGCCATGCTTTTTGTCATTACATTTTGCGTTTTTTGTGCGCCATTCCAGCGTGCTTCGGCATGCACGCCCGCTGCTACTTAGCCACGATGAGAAGAAACACCACCTAGTCTCGTCAAACTTTACTTCTATTCTTTTACTTTAGTTTATTTTCTTTTCCGCTGAGAGTTTTGTGTTCTGAGTTAAGTTTTGCCAAATGCCGTGTCTCTGAGTCCAACCTCTAGTGCCCATCTAAAACTTCAACCAGCCCACAACTCCGCATCTTCAGCCAACGTCCAACGACTGGCTTCCCAAGACGTCATTTCAATGACTACTGAACTTTCAGCCAATCAGCAACCTCTGGAAACCCCCTTTTTGACGATAACAAAGGGATCTCCTTTACACAGGCAATGCAAGTAACTTGCCTCCAGACTTTGAACTGAACTGGTGTATCTTATATAATTTTAACGTCATTGAGGAACTCAGTGCGAGGGTTAATTAAGTGATTGATGGTTGTTCATGTATATGCAATTTCATGTATTGCTGTAAACTTGGGATTTCACATTTTGATTCTCTTAAACTCATTCTTTCCTAACTTTCTCTCTTCCTTCAACTTGTGTGAATGTGTGAGTGTGTGTGCTTATGTGTTAGATTAGTTTATATGTCTTAGATTTATCTGATATAGCCTTATTCATATTGAAAAGAGAAGTATCTTGTGTTTTGTGCTTACAAGTTAATGTCTTAAACTGCCGATCTTGTTACTGTGCTAATTAATAGTGTTTTCACTATTCTTTGGATATTGATATCCATTGCAGAGTTGATGTTATACAGCTTGTTCAATTAATCGCTGGCCCTCTCAGTGATCAGCCGTAAAACATTGATTCTGTCCAAATTCCCTTTAAAATCTTAAATGATTCCCTTTGAGCTAAATTGACCTATTTCCCTTACATAGATGACCATTGAAAGGTGACGTTATTTAATAAGTATTTTTATTATTAACACAAAAGTTAAAAGTTGCCTGTTCTTGTAGTTACTGTATGAAAACCTTCTGTCGGTCACCCAAAGTCCAAAAAGGAAGAAGGAGATTGTGTCAAAATTGAGTCAAACATTTCACAGGTAAGACTAAGTTAACTTAAGGCCAATTCAAGGGCATGACAATGTAGACTATTAAATTAGTAATTTGTGTCACAACAACATGTAAATATTGATTCCATTTTGATTGTCCTCTCAGAAATCAAAAGCTTCTGTTCCACAGCAGATGTCCAGAAAGACAAAAACTGACCATTTCAAAGTAGCGTCTAAAACTTCACAGGTAAGACTAATTCAAGGGAATGAAGACATGTTTCAATACACATAGACTCTTTAACACTTTTCTAGTTTCACAACTACACATAAATGTTGATTCTCTCCTGTTTGTTCTCATAGGCATCAAAAGCTCAGCCCAAATCCAAAAACAAAGAAAGGGACCATGTCGAAGTTGTCTCAGACACTTCAGAGGTAAGACTAAGTACATTTTTGGCATTTTCAAGGGCATGACGACATGTTATACTACACATAGTCTATAATGTTATCAGTGTGTTTCACATCAACATGCAAATGTTAATTCTCTTCTGTTTGTTTTCATAGGCATCAAAAGCATCTGTCGCAAAGCACAAAGGCAAAAAGAAAGAAACGGACAGTGTTACTGGGGCCACAACTCATGTCAGTAATGATGACATTGTACAGGTAAAAAAAAAAAATATGTACCTGTTATATTATGTGTGTGAGACAATATGCCTCTGTTAAGGGTTAATTCCACTAACTACAAAATGTAGTTGCTTTTAAGTTGGGTTGTCACAGAAAACCCTGGCCTAGGGTCCCTGTAACTATGTTGTACCATTACCTCTGTGCGACATCTGTAATGTGTTTGCTTAAAACATTCAAACATCATGCTCTGGAGTGTTTAACACAAAACAACTTTATTTCATATCTGCATAAAAATACCAAATATGGATAAATTCTCATGCTTTTAATACATACAAAGACATTTTATTCAGCATTGTACTTGTAAACAACAATAAATACATGATATGTCCTTGTGGAACTTTAATGAAAAGAAATGTATTGTCTTAAATGTTTATACAACCGTATGAATCATATGAGCATGAGGATGAATTTTTGAACAGGTTAGCTTTTATTCAGACATTCATAGAGGAAAATAGTTCATCTTGTGTCTATGTTATGGGTGAAATTAATACATATAAGACATATAGAAAATCTTTATTTGCAACACACTTACAGCAGTTTTGTAATGAGTCTAACTTAATTCTATCGAGCACTGCTTTGTTGCCTGAATCAAGTTTTACCTATGTTAGTGATGCGTGGAACACAACATCTTGGTTAGACCATATTGTTACCACAGCTGATGCTCATGCCCTCACTGATAAATGTGGAGATCTGCTATGAACTTGCCACCTCAGATCATATACCTATTGCTGCTTTGTTAGATGTTGAAAAACTCCCCCGGCTGTCCAGCAATAAGAATGCAGCTTCAAGTAAACTGGTCTGGTCAAAGCTTAGTAAAGAGGAGGTGGCTGAATACTCAGTGCGAACTGAAAGTTTTCTAAATAATATTCCACTGCCTTATGAAGCCCTAATGTGCTCAGATATTAATTGTAAGGATGTGCTACATGTTGAAAAACTCTGTGCCATGTATGATGGTATTGTGAAATGTCTTAATGTTTCCAGTGTACCACTCTGTAAAAGAAAATGTAAAGTGCTTAACATTAGACCTGGGTGGAATGAGTTTGTGGCTGAGCAGTATGCTGAGGCAAGAGAGGCCTTTAGACTCTGATCAGAGGCAGGAAAGCCCAGACATGGGGAATTGTTAGATAGAAAAAAAAATTACAAATGCTAGAGTTAAGTATGCACTACGTTTCATTAAGAAAAATGAAAATACTATGAGAGCAGACTCACTAGCCAGAAAGCTACAGAAAAACAACCCTACTGATTTTTGGCAAGAGGTCAAAATTATGAATAACAATAAAATATCTTTACCGGCTGATACTGAAGGTATTAGTAGCCCAGAAAAAATAGCTGAGCTCTGGAGAGAGCATTACTGTGACTTATTCAACTGTGTCAAAAGTAACCCAGTTAGAATCAATCATGAACATACTGATTTCTCAGCAGATATGTTGGTTAGGGTAGCAGATATCTATGTTGCCATTAATATGTTGGAGAACAACAAAGCCTGTGGTATGGACTACATTAATGCAGAACATCTAAAATATGCCAGCCATAAGCTCTGTCCTTTGCTTTCCATGTGAATTTAATGGTTGTTTGGTTCATGGTGTCCTGCCTAATGCTTTTATGTCTGTATTGTTACTACCTGTGCTTAAAGACAAGGCTGGGAAGCTCAAAAGTATGCATTAGCCAGTATCTTGTCTAAAGTTCTGGAGAGAATACTGTTAACAAAGTTAGAAATGTATGTTCTTACTGCTGACAATCAGTTTGGTTTTAAAAGAAAGCATGGAACCGATTTGTGTATCTATGCTCTTAAAGAGATTGTGTCAAGGTATAACAGCCTGAATTCGACCATGTTTTTATGTTTTATTGATGCGTCAAAGGCATTTGATAGAATCAATCATGAACGACTGTTTGTAAAATTGCTTGATAGAGGTGCCCCTACATTTTTAGTGAGAATTTTAGTGTTTTGGTATGCCCATCAAACGTTTCAGGTCAAGTGGGACAATGTTGTATCTGCTCCATTTTATGTCAGTAACGGAGTGAGACAAGGAGGAATTACAGGTCCTTCTCAAAAAATTAGCATATTGTGAAAAAGTTCATTATTTTCCGTAATGTAATGATAAAAATTAAACTTTCATATATTTTAGATTCATTGCACACCAACTGAAATATTTCAGGTCTTTTATTGTTTTAATACTGATGATTTTGGCATACAGCTCATGAAAACCCAAAATTCTCAAAAAATTAGCATATTTCATCCGACCAATAAAAGAAAAGTGTTTTTATTACAAAAAAAGTCAAACTTCAAATAATTATGTTCAGTTATGCACTCAATACTTGGTTGGGAATCCTTTTGCAGAAATGACTGCTTCAATGCGGCGTGGCATGGAGGCAATCAGCCTGTGGCACTGCTGAGGTGTTATGGAGGCCCAGGATGCTTCGATAGCGGCCTTAAGCTCATCCAGAGTGTTGGGTCTTGCGTCTCTCAACTTTCTCTTCACAATATCCCACAGATTCTCTATGGGGTTCAGGTCAGGAGAGTTGGCAGGCCAATTGAGCACAGTAATACCATGGTCAGTAAACCATTTACCAGTGGTTTTGGCACTGTGAGCAGGTGCCAGGTCGTGCTGAAAAACGAAATCTTCATCTCCATAAAGCTTTTCAGCAGATGGAAGCACCAAAATCTCCTGATAGCTAGCTGCATTGACCCTGCCCTTGATAAAACACAGTGGACCAACACCAGCAGCTGACATGGCACCCCAGACCATCACTGACTGTGGGTACTTGACACTGGACTTCAGCCATTTTGGCATTTCCTTCTCCCCAGTCTTCCTCCAGACTCTGGCACCTTGATTTCTGAATGACATGCAAAATTTGCTTTCATCCAAAAAAAGTACTTTGGACCACTGAGCAACAGTCCAGTGCTGCTTCTCTGTAGCCCAGGTCAGGCGCTTCTGCCGCTGTTTCTGGTTCAAAAGCACACGCCTGTGCACCGTGGCTCTGGATGTTTCTACTCAAGACTCAGTCCACTGCTTCCGCAGGTCCCCCAAGGTCTGGAATCGGTCCTTCTCCACAATCTTCCTCAGGGTACGGTCACCTCTTCTCGTTGTGCAGCGTTCTTTGCCACACTTATTTCCTTCCCACAGACTTCCCACTGAGGTGCCTTGATACAGCACTCTGGGAACAGCCTATTCGTTCAGAAATTTCTTTCTGTGTCTTACCCTCTCGCTTGAGGGTGTCAATGATGGCCTTCTGGGTTAACCTCTTACCCATGATTGCGGTTTTGAGTAATGAACCAGGCTGGGAGTTTTTTAAAAGCCTCAGGAATCTTTTGCAGGTGTTTAGAGTTAATTAGTTGATTCAGATGATTAGGTTAATAGCTCGTATAGAGAACCTATTCATGATATGCTAATTTTTTGAGATAGGAATTTTGGGTTTTTATGAGCTGTATGCCAAAATCATCAGTATTAAAACAGTAAAAGACCTGAAATATTTCAGTTGGTGTGCAATGAATCTAACATATATGAAAGTTTAATTTTTATCATTACATTATGGAAAATAATGAACTTTTTCACAATATGCTAATTTTTTGAGAAGGACCTGTATGTCTCCTATTTTATTCAATGTTTATATGGATGAACTGTCAGACCATTTAAATAGGTTAAAAACTGGCTGTCTTGTGGGCAACACTGTTGTTAATCATTTAATGTATGCAGACGATCTTGTCCTGCTCTGTCCTTACAGCGTTGGGCTGCAGCAGATGCTGAAAGTCTGCTCGCAATATGGCTTTGATTATGATATCAAATATAACACTAAGAAAAGCCACATAATGGTAGTTAGAATCAATGAGGATAATAAATCAAATTTCCCGCCTTTTTATTTGTCGGACAGCCCTCTTGCTGTGTGTGAGGAAGTTAAATATTTAGGTCATGTGATATCTAATGACTGGACGGATGAAAAAAACCTATACCGTCAGTGTTGTAAAATTTATGCTCAAGCCAATATGCTCATAAGGAAGTTTTATATGTGTTCTAACTCTGTGAAGTGCTCTTTGTTTAGAACCTACATCACACTGCTATATACTGCTCAATTGTGGTCTAACTATAAGAAAAAGAGTATGCAGCGGTTAAAGGTAGCATACAATGATGCTATGAGGTTGCTGCTCCGTGTCCCTAGGTGGCATAGTGCCAGTAATTTGTTTGTGTCTAATAGAGTGCCAACCTGTGAGGCACTCTTAAAGCAACTGATGTTTGGTTTTATGTGTCGACTGGATAATTCAGTGAACCATATAATCGAAGCCCTAGTCAGTCCTTTGAAAAGCTGTTATAGATACACTTCGAGGCTTAGACGACACTGGTGTAATAGCCTGTATAGACTATAGGCTATTATGGAATTTTTATGTATTTTTGTATTTCCTTTCTTATGCTGTATGTTGTGTTATATGGACTTGTGTCTGCAATAAATCTTTATTAAAAAAGAAAAGATGAAAACAGCAAAAAGAAAACTTCATTCTAAGTCTTTATGGAAGTTTACTGCCTATAAAGTATGTTTATGAAAATGTACACAAAGTGCCAGCACTATGGTCAAATATATGCTAGGTCTATGTGTAATATGCATTAAAAATTATTGATTATTTTTCTCTTCAATGTAATGTTTTTTTTTTGGGGGGGGGGGGGGGGGATTGATTCAAAGGACAGTGAAGTAGTAGTTGCAGTGATTCAGTCACTTGACATGGATGTGACATATACATTGTGCCTAACAGAGCTCAAAAGCCTCAAACCACACAACTGGTTGAATGGGGAGGTAATCGTATGTCTACATTTGTTTAGCAAACATTGATGTACAGTTAGAAATGTAAGGATTTAAATTAGCCACCACTGTAAATGCTACATTAGATTTCGAACCTACATTTCAGGATGTATTGTCATATTTGTAGTGCTAGAGTTTTATGTGAAAGCATTTTTTGACTTTAAAGGTAAATATATACAAAAAAATGTACATTTTTTACATACATCATTGTATACAATTGATTTATACACACAATTTTACAAAATGTTAAACAGTCATTACTGTGCATGGAGGTTCACTTTCACTACTGGTAGTGTAATAAGTAAACATACATTTGAAAAATACTTGTATATTTATTGTAATGAATTATAAGGGCATTAATTTAATTTTCTTTATTGTTTTCAGATTATTGAATGCTACTTCCAAACAATGTTGAATTCAAAAGAGTGTGGAAGAAAAATATTTTTATTCAACCATTACTCTGCCGGTGTTGTATTTTGGGAGAGGTCTGCATTGTCAAAGCACAGTTTCCGAAAGGTTAGACTTTACAGTTATTATTCAATGTAAAATGAAAAGGTCAGAAGGACAAGTTAATTAATGTGTTATATTTCATCTTGTTTGCAGGTCGACTTTGAAAACTATGATGCCATCATTGGATTCATGCAAGTATTTCTGGTGTGTAAAACCATTGTCACACCACAGTTCATTACTTATGGACATGGAAAACTAAATAAACTATATGTTTTTAATAGTATCTCAATAGGAAGTTGCAGAAAGAGTTTGTGGTGGATCCCCAAGGGATAGATGAAGAAAAATATTCTGAAATTGCTGCAAAAAGATTCAGGTATTGTATTAATTTTAGTATTGTAATATCATACAGTACAATATAAAGTAGGATTATTAACAATTTAGGTGACAGTTTAGTGACTGGGTGGATGTGAAATGGACACATGGTGTCGTGAACCACAGCATACAGAAAGATGGTTGCAGCTGCGGCGTTTATGTCATGCAGGTAACTATACAATTTTATGTAGCCTTGGAACAACACTCACTTTTTCATAACCTCAATAGTGTAATATTTTAATTTCTTATTCTGCTATGTCTAATTTATTTTGCAAGTACATACATTTATATTACCCAACAGATGGCTAAGGAGACAGTGGTATTTGTAGAGATCCTTTGTCTAGACATCAGAGACCAAAGCCATAAACATTTTCCCAAAGTTGATGAAATGTCCAAAATTAACCCAATTGCTCAGGCTCCCAATCAACACGAGGCAGAACTAGTAGATATTTTGCTTATTTTTATAGCAATAGTTTGGACAGCACCCTTTTCTATTCTAACATGAAAATTCCTCATAAAACAAAGCAATGAAAAAAAATAAATTATTGATTCATTCAGTGTGGAAGAACTTGACTGGTCTGCATAAAGCCAAGTCCTGAGTAAAATCCAGAATAGGGTCCTGTCCAAACTATTTCTATAAAATTAGAAAAACACAATTCCCTAGAATAAAATTATGCTAAAATATGCTTTAAAATTAACATTTGTACTCATGGAAATTGCTGCAATAGTAAAACCTGTTCATTAGAAGGGGGTTTCCCAATACTTTTGTCCAAATAGTGTATCAAGTTCTTCTTAAGATCATTTAAATTACATACATTTCTATTGGTTGTGTAACAATAAATTAAAAAAAGATGACAATTTAGTTTGATTATATAATTTTTTTAATCCATGTTGTCTACTACAGTGAAAAAACAATGATAAATCATTTAACGTCAACGTAACATTCAATAAGTGTTAATGACAGATTAACTTAACTTGTCATGCACATACATGCATTTGTAGGATCATAGTGCTCCAAAAATATCTTGCAATTATTTGCAAATACAGTCCAAAATGCTTGTAGTTCATGCAATATTAGTGTCGACACAAGACGGAAAACAGAGGTAGGTGAACGTCTAGCAGTATTTATTGTGACAGAGGTTTCAGACACAGGTGAATCAACAGGAATAGATCTTGACACGAAGAAGGTTGGAACTTAGCTCTGGTTGTGATGGAAGTAGATGGCAGAATCGGAAGGCGGCACAGAGGAACTGACGAGGAAGGAACAACGGGTATCCAGGGGAACAACAATGGTACGAGGGTTCAGGTAAGTACATGTAGGTCAATGCTAGATCAGACGAGGAGTGAGGGGAAGTGATAGTCCTTTTATGAGAGCCTGGTGATGATGGACAGGTGCTCAGATTCTGGTGATTGTGAATGAGTAGGCGTGGCGTGTGGAGAGGGTGTAGGCTGTGACTCCGTGACAGTACCCCCTCCTCCACGGGCAGCTCCCGATGGTCGGACGGGATGTTGACGACGGGGTCTGCCACGACCCCGAGGAACTGGACGATCTGGGTGTTCCTGATGGAATTGGGTAAGTAGAGTAGGGTCCAGGATGTCGTTGCGGTTAACCCAGCATCGTTCCTCGGGGCCGTAGTCTTCCCAGTCCACGAGGTATTCCAGCTGTGGACCCCGTCGTCTGGAGTCGAGGATGGCCCGTACCCGGTAGATGTTTTAAGTCTCATCGATGGCAGGAGGAGGAGGTACTGCATCATCACCAGACTCTGTGGAGGGAGGAGATAAAGAGTCAGTGTGAGGTTTCAGTAACGAGACATGGAATGAAGGTGAGATAAGGTAGTGAGCAGGGAGAGTCTGTAGGTTTACTTCGTTCAGCTGCCTCTCGATGGTAAATGGACCAATATACCGGGGACTCAGCTTACGGCAAAGCAGCCGGAGACGGATGTCCCGAGTGGACCTTCTGGCCAGGTTGGTATTGCGGAGTGGGACCTCTTCGGGCGTCGGCTTGTTCCTTGTGTCTCCGGACTGCCTGTTGGAGGTGCATGTGAGCCGAGTCCCAGACCCTCTTGCTTTGCTGGAACCAGTGGTTGACAGCTGGAACCTCGGAGGGCTCACCTGACCAGGGGAAGAGGGGTGGCTGATAGCCCAGGACACATTGAAACGGGGTGAGCCCAGTGGTGGTTTTGACGGAGTGAATTCTGTGCGTATTCAGCCCAGGGTAGGTATTGGCTCCAGCTGTCCTGGTTCTGGTGGCAATACAGTCTCAGTAATCTCCCGACTTCCTGGATCTTACGCTCAGTCTAGCCGTTGGTTTGAGGATGGTATCCGGAGGAGAGACTGATGGACACCCCCTAGGAGACGGAAGAAGGCGTTCCAGACGCGTGAGATGAATTGGGGACCTCTATCCGAGACAATGTCCTCTGGGAGTCCGAAGTGGCGGAAAACTTGATGGAAGAGTGCTTCTGCCGTCTGTAGAGCAGTAGGTAGACCCTTGAGGGGAATGAGTTTGCAAGATTTAGAGAATCGATCAACCACGACCAGGACGCTTGTGTAACCTTGGGATGGAGGAAGATCGGTCATAAAGTCTACTCCAATGTGCATCCAGGGTCGCTCGGGGATGGGCAGAGGCCCGATTTTCCCTTCTGGTAGCTTCCTAGGGGTGTCAGCAACGGCACAGACTGAGTATCCTTGCACATATTGAGAGACGTCCCGAGACATGGAAGGCCACCAGTAGCGTTGTTTCAGGAGCGAGAGGGTCCTTCTCCTGCCTGGGTATCCAGAGCCCGGGGATGTATGAGTTAAGTCCAAGAGGGGCTGGCGATGGGTTGGGGGAACGTAGAGACACCCCTCTGAACCTCCCGGCGGAGCTGGGTTTTGTAGATTCTCATTAGTTATCTGTTGGTTGATGGTCCACTGAATCGGGTTAACAAGCACTGCTGGAGGGAGAATGGGTTCAGGATCGGATGGTTCAGGATTGGCTTGGTAAAGGCAAGAAAGGGCATCCACTCTACAGTTCTTGTCACCTGATCTATAGGTGACCTGGAAATTAAATCGGGTGAAGAAGAGAGCCATCGGGCCTGGCGATGATTCAAGCATTTGGCCTGGCGATGATTCAAGGTTGCTTGGCTCCCTCCAGCCAGTATCTCCATTCCTCGAGAGCTGATTTTATGGCTAGGAGCTCCCGGTTTCCCACGTCGTAATTCTGCTCCGCTGGGGATAACTTTTTTGAATAGAAGGCACATGGATGGAGCCGTGGGGGTTCACCCTGCCACTGAGAGAGGACCGCTCCGATCCCGGTTGCTGAGGCGTCAACCTCCACTATGAAGGGCAGATCTGGATTGGAGTGAACCAGGACCGGAGCCGATAGGAAGGCCTGTTGCAGTAGGGAGAAGGCTTCTCGGGCAGGTGTTGTCCATGAGAGAGACTTGGGCCAGTTCTTTAGCATAGAAGTGAGAGGAGCACTAAGCATACTGTACTGGTTAATGAAGCGTCGTAGAAATCTTGATACCATGTTGGTTGATGATGTAGCCTAAGAATTGGACGGTGGAGGAATGGAACTCACACTTCTCTAAATTTAGAAACAGTTGATGTTCTCGTAGTTTTTTGAAGGATTTGGAGTACATGCTTCTCATGTTCTTTCATGTCACTCAAGTATATCAGGATATCTTCTATATAGATGATGACAAAGCGATTCAGGTACTAACAGAAGATCTCATTCATATAGTTCTGGAAGACGGATGGGGAGTTGGACAGGCCATAAAGCATAACCCGGTATTCGTAGTGGTCCTGACGGGGTTATGAAGGCAGTCTTCCATTCATCGCCTCTTCTAATGCGGATGAGATTGTAGGCGCTTCGGAGATCGAGCTTAGAAAAGATACGGGCACCTCGTAGCTGTTCCAAAGCTGCTGGGACCAGAGGAAGGGGATAACTGAATTTCACTGTTTGGGAGTTCAGGTGACGGTAGTCTATGCACGGCCTCAAGCCTCCATCCTTTTTGGCCATGAAGAAGAAACTCGAAGCGGCAGGGGACGTAGATGGACGAATGAATCCCTGACGCAGGGCCTCCTGAACGTACTCCTCCATGGCCTTCTGTTCCGGGATGGACAGTGGGTAGATCCGACCCTTTGGGAGGGTCGCTCCAGGCAGGAGGTCGATGGCACAGTCCCATGGCCGATAAGGTGTAAACGTGTAGCCAACCGCTTGCTGAATACATCCTGTAACACCCGGTACGCTGGTGGGATTTCCACTATCACATTAGTAGCCGGGCTCTCCACAGAGGTGGACAGGACAGGAAGATGATCAGGAGTTGCGGGAGGTTTCGGTTGGGGCTTTCTTGGGCGATTAATACACTCCTCAAAACATTCATCACTCCATTTGAGAATCTCACCGGTTGCCCATTGGATATGTGGCTGGTGGGCGTTTAACCAGGGGCGTCCCAGGATGATGTCCGCGGTTGACTCCTCCAGCACCATGAACGTAATTTCCTCCATATGCAGGCTGCCAACGCAGAGGAATAGTGGGGGGAGTAATGGCGGACACGACCTCTACCCAGCGGCTTTCCTTGGATGGTGAGTATTCTCAGGTCGACTGGGCATTTCTTCTGACGAACATTTAATTCTTGGAGGATTTGGGTGCTAATGAAGTTCCCAGCCAACCCAGAGTCGGTGAGGGCGTGCGCTGAAACACAGGAATGTCGCTGTATGTCGCTGGTCGGGCCACGGGACTGGCAGAATCAGCTGACGAAGTAGTCGTTGTTGCAGGTGGCTGCTGGAGTGCTTGCTGTACGGCCGTGATGATTTTGGGAGAAACATGGGTTAGGCCCGTCGTGGGTTGTGGTAGTGAGGACTGTACAGCGTGAACCAGTGCAGCAAATGGATCCGCAGTGCGGTCCCCGCCTGTGTCCGGAGAGCTCTGCATAAGGTCTGATCTTCTGTCAGACACAAGACGGCAACACAGAGGTAGGCGTGGCGTGTGGAGAGGGTGTAGGCTGTGACTCCGTGACAATAAGCTTCATTTCGATGTTTTAATATAACTGAAAATGAAATAAAATGTCATACGCATGCATTAATACAGCACACAAATCATTTGCACATTATAGGTAATTCATGATTTTTATTTGTCATTATGTACATAGTAAATATATTAAGAAGAACGTTTATACAAAGTCAAATCATTACATTTATTTAATTAACGCATGTGAAGAGTTCAAAAACAATTTTATGCTTTGGTAACTACTTATTAGTCATAAAGTGTTTTCACTTCAAATTTGGTGATGGTAGGTCTTAATTCTGAAAACTTTAAAGAACATTATCTTTAGTAGTGTCACGTTGCTGCTAGGATGTAGATAAAGGTGCACTAAGGAGAAGATTCAGGGGGCATTTATTTCACATGACATAGAAAAAAATTTATCCACAGATAGCAAACATGAGGTTCAAACAATAACTGTCAAACTCAAACCGAACAGACAACAACTTAAATACATGATAAAATAATGATAGTTAACACGACACAAGTGAACTAACCAACGTAATCAAAAGGTAGATAGAAACTAGGTAAAAGAACAAAACTAGACAGGCAAACAAAGTCAAAACTAACAGAAACCGTGACAGAATACCCCCTCCTGGAAGGTTCGCCATAGCAGGATGCAAACGGATGGGGAGACCACATTAAAATACATCTTGTAGGTTACGGGGATAGAATATACTCTGTACAGTATAAAACACATTATTTATATTAAGCTATTATATAATTATTTAATGTATCAATTTATGTAATGTACAGTGGTGTGAAAAAGTGTTGGCCCCCTTCCTGATTTCTTATTTTTTTTGCACACAAATATTCACGGTCAATCACGCCTACTCGCATATGCCCTTTCTAAACAAAAAGTGTCTTAGAAAAATTTAATCAATCTATTGTATTCTGTGAGCAAGTAAACAAGATGATTTTCACATCATTTTGAAGCAAAAATTGACAGTCTTGTGAACAAATGTTCTGTATGTGTTTTATGACCTTATTTCAGTGACTTCAAAATTTTAGTTTTTCACTAACCACACATAAACGCTGTTTTCTCAAAAACACAATCATGTACATACATGCTATTTACATATTATTGTAGCCCAGTTTGTACTGTATACAGTGTTTTCAGACTTTAGCCATGTATATGTTTATAAGCAACTGAAAATAGCACAAGAGTCAGGGCATGTCAAAACTTCTCCAGGCCCCCAAAACCCCCTTAGTCCTCAGAGGGTTAAGGTCAGTGTTCATGACTCCACCATAAGAAAGAGACTGGGCAAAAATGGTCTGCATGGCAGAGTTCCAAGACGAAAACCGCTGCTGAGCAAAAAGAACATAAAGGCTTGTCTTATTTTTGCCAGAAAACATCTTTATGATCCCCAAGACTTTAGGGAAAAACTCTGTGGACTGACGAGAAAGTTGAACTTTTTGGAAGGTTTGTGTCCCATTACGTCGGGCGTAAAAGTAACACAGCGTTTCAGAAAAAGAACATCATACCAACAGTAAAATGTGGTGGTGGTAGTGTGATGGTCTGGGGCTGTTTTGCTGCTTCAGGGCCTGGAAGACTTGCTGTGATCAATGGAACCATGTATTCTGCTGTTTACCAAAAAAATCATAAAGGAGTTACAACAATTCTGCATAGATGAGTGACCAAAATTCCTTCACAGCACTGTAACAGACTCATTGCAAGTTAATCGCAAACGCTTTATTGCAGTTGTTGCTGCTAAGGGTGGTCCAACCAGTTATTAGGTTTAGGGGCAAACATGTTTTCACACAGAGCCATGTAGTTTTGGATTTTCTTTTCCCTTTTCTTTAACCTTCATTTAAAAACTGCATGTTGTGTTCACTTTTGTTATCTTTTACTAATATTTAAATTTGTTTGATGATCTGAAACATTAAAGTGTGACAAACATGCAAAAAAATAAGAAATCAGGAATGGGGCCAACAATTTTACACACCACTGTATGTACACATGCATTGATTTCTTTAATTTAATGTATTAACAATGTAGAGACTACAATATATAAAGTACAATTTAACTATAAACTAACTTGGCTCATGCTGTATGTCAAGATTTATTTTTATTTTTTGTTAAAACATATTAACCATTAATATTTTTTTATAGCTCTCCATGGCCTAATGTACAGTTAAGAGACTAAAATATATAAATCATCAATTAACTATGACATTTGTAATTGATTTGGAAGCACTTTATTACTGTATATTCTTATAAAAATTGTAACCCAGTTTTTATCCCCTCGGGTACTGAGTACAAAATGTAAGACAAAGTTGCATCTTGCTTATATTAGTACAAATATTATTTTGACCATGATATGAAAATATTTTATTCTTCTCATTGTAGGCCGTTTCAGTTTGATAAAAAGATGCATTCATGCAGACACAATTGAAAACTATATGGATCATACTAAAGCAGAAGAAGTTTTTTTTTTTTTTTTTTTTTAGCACCCCCTTTTGGCAGAACTCTGGTGTACTTAGCAGATATAGGTCAACTTGCTATTACTGTCACCTCATGGCCATTTAATTAACTTGTATCTTCATGATGATTAAAATTCCTAATTGGTTTAATAACTATTTTGTCATGACTGCCTGGCGATGATGTGTACAAGGTGTCCTGCAAAACGGATGAAAGGTTTACAAGAACTTAAAAAAAAAAAAAAAAAAAAAAAAAAAAAATAAATATATATATATATATATATATATATATATATATATATATATATATATATATCTATATATATATATATATATATATATATATATATATATGAATATCTGTGCACATTTAGGTATGATTTATGATCTTTCTGTCTGTAAATCTATCCATCTACCTCTGTCTGTCCATCCATATGCTCATCTATACAGTGGTGGCCAAAATTATTAGAACACTTTTAGTGTTTATTTTCTTAGATTCAGTGCAGCAACTGTGAAAGATGGTACCACTCTGTCTGTGTCAACATGACGAAAAAAGAGATACACAAATGTAAGAGAAGAATGTGGTTGTGTGTTTTCTGTAAGTAAAAACTCCTTTAAAATTGTAGCTGTAAAAACATATTGTTTACTCTTGTATGTTATTTTACATTTACATTTATGTATTTAGCAGATGCTTTTATCCAAAGTGACTTACAGTGCATTCAGGCTACACATTTTTTTTTTTTTTTTTTACCAGTATGTGTGTTCCCTGGGATTTTTTGTTTTGTTTCATTATGTTTTGTTTTATGTTGTTTTGATCAGTTCATTCTATTTCCTCCTATGTCTTTGTACAAATACCAGTTCTGTCAAAATGGCTGTTGTACTGTTGGCTGTTGTTGTTTCAAATTAGTTTACGGTATTAACAAGAAAATTCTGGATTATATCAGTTTTGTCATTGCAAGGATGTAAATAAGGTACGAATTGTAAATGCAACTACCTTGTGCACCAGTAAGGATTAAATGTGAGGTTGTGTATGTTGACCACTGTCCAGTGTTGAAGTCTCGCGCTGTCAGATAGGCTGCCGCAAATCTTTCATTTTCACACTTTAACAGCTGTTGGTGTGTTCTAATGGATGGATTGTGTGCAATCACTGTAATATTTAATTTTAAAAAGGCCTTAAACAAGAATAAATACGTTTGTTGTGAGCTCGTTGTGAGACTACACGACTTTTTAACCGATTTAAAAGTGCCAAGCCAACATAACTAGAAGGTAAAGTTCGAGGTTCGAACTTTGATGTTGGCTTGGCCTTGGGCCAAAAGAGCCACAGTACTTGTGTGTCCAACCTTCTTGAGCTGCCTTGGTGGGAAAAGAACATACAACAGTATTTTTCTATGGAGCCTAGTTCTGTTCTAATAAAAAGCCTTGGCTATAACAACAGCTTCAACAGAGTTGGTTAGCTGGATGCGAAATAAGTCATGCCTTTTTTTCCCGTTTGCCATTTCACAGTCCTCTCACTGAAGCGTTGTGGGCAATGACACAGAAGGTAAATGGAACAATGTGGTTTAAGTCAAGGTGATCATTCGGGGTCCAAGCAGAATAGTTTGTGTAGATGATGCCGTTACACAATAGACGTGTCTCTTTTCAAGTAAATTATGAGTCCTTATGTGAGTACTATTATATGCACAATATGAAAATAGATAACTAATATAGTGTCCCTTCTTCACTTTATGTGTGATAACTTGAGAAATATGTTGTCAATGCTATTAGCATTAGCATTGTGGCCTTCATTTCTGAACAACATTATGAAAGGGGCCAATATTTTTTGAATGATTACAAATATTTAATAAAGCTATTATGTATTTTGAAATAATCTTGTATGTGATTTGTCCGTTCTTACATCGAAAAGCCAGAATCACCGTCCTCTGTAACTGGAGAGATTGATGCAATAGCTGTGTCCTAAAGTTGAGTGTGCACACTTAGGCCACGGACTTCGAAGACCAGGCCTCCGAAGTGCACGAAGGGCCCTCCGAAGTGCGTGAGATGCTCCGCCTACGCAGGATTTACTAATTCCGCCACCAAGTGTTTCGGATTAGCGCTCTGTCGCATAGCAACGGTGCAAGAAGAGCGCCGACGAGAGGACAGTCCTGCCAGGATAGGTGGAGCCAGAACTGCTCGGTTTTGTTTTTATGATTTATTCATAATGGAGGAGACGGTGATGAACCTCAGGCTTAGCCAAGACTGAGGCCAGGTAAATTACACTGGTTTGCTGCGATCTTTGTCGGATTACAACTTTAAATGTAGGTACTGGCTTGGAGCTTACTTGAATAATGTAATGATACATACGAAAAAACTACAAAATACACACATGGCAGTTCAAATGCTGACTGATATCTTACAAAGGTGCAATTTTATGTAGTTTATTGTCTTGACCATATGTAGACAGGTTTGCAACCCGTATTTTTTTAGGCAGTTAACCATAAAAATAAAACTGTATTTAAAAAAAAAATAGAGCATAATACAGCTTAATGTCCAGCAACTTTAAATTTAATAACCTTGAACATATTTAGAAGTAAACTGTAACATACACAGAAGTGCAGCTGTATTAATAATGTAAAACCATCTTGACAAATTGTTTTTTTTTTCAAGACAATACTGCACATACCTTTACTTTTACTCTGAATACCTGAAGTATATTAGAGTATGCAACATAATACGTTTCCTTGAAGGATAGTTCAGCCAAAAATTATTCTGTAATCATTTACTCACCCTTCAGTTGCTCCAGGTTTGTAATTTTCATTTTTGGGTAAACGATCCCTTCAGCTAAGGTTTTAAATATGAGTAGTAGTTTTTCCCCAATATGGTATTGGTAGTTACTGAAAGTAGTTTACTAAAGTATGTTAATATTTCTTGTACTAATTATGTTGTCATAGCTCTAAACAATTTCTCTTTTCCTTCTTTCCCTAAATCAGAGCAGACCCCTGTACTGCAGGATAAAGCTGAATGTGCCAGCGCTGGACAGGTGTTTAATGGTTTTGTTCTGAGCAGGGAGACCCTGACTGTGCTGCTGGATCTACTGGGAAGTCAACGGCAACATGGATAGTGTGCCATGATCCAGACCCTGGTGTTTCTCTTCTGTCTGCCAGCGGTACATCATACAGATGGTCTCCAGAGTGTTTGACATGTCCCTCATTCCACTGTCACCACATTGTCCTCCGAGTCTCTGAGGAGGTGCTGGCCATTCACCAAGAGATTGACCTCCTGAAGACCCCAGAACACACGGAGGCAGGGCTGGTCTCAAATTGATGTTGTTTTTCTGATGTTAAACCTAAGCTATGTTGTAAATGGTTGTAAAAAGTACTTTCTATTATGTATAGAACAATTTGTTTTAATGTGTAAAAAAGTATTTACAGGACAAACAAATAAACATATAAAAGAATGTTTTGTGAAAAAATTATAAGCTACATTAAAAAAAAAATTAACAATGTACATGAGCACTTTTCTTTTCGCTCCCTCACCTGTCTCAGGACACTTCACAAATTAACCATGCCTGTTAACAACAAAAACACATGCTCACTTTCTCCAGAATAGTACTAAAACAAGAGAAAATGGAAACACTGTATTAATTTTCAAGGCATTTTACTCTATAGTTTTGGAGAAAACTAAAAGCTAAATCACCCAAAACAACAAAATGCATCCTAGCAATTGCACTATTTCCCATATTCCAACATTCATAAAATGTGTTCCTTTATAGGTTAAATCAGTCTTTCAATTGATATTTGTTCAGAGTAAGCCTGACTATCACTGTATTAATTCTTAAATCATTTCACTGTATAGTTTTTGAGAGAACTAAAAGCAAAATCACCCAAAACATCAAACTCCATTGTTGCACTTGCACTTTTTCCCAATTTTCCAACATTCATAAAAAGGGTTCCTTTATAGGTTAGCTCAATAATTCAATAGATATGTATTCAGAGTGACCCTGACTATCACTGTATTCATTTTCAAAGCATTTTACTGTATAGTTTTAGAAAAAACTACGTGAAAACTACTGCCAAACGTGTCTCAGTGGGTCCTGCACACAGTAGTAAGAGGCCACAGAATCCAGTTCGGTTCTCCTCTGCCTCAATTCAGTGGGGACTTTCCCACCCTGGTGGGTCCCGAGCAGGCTCTGGTAATGGAATAGAAGTAGACACTCTCTGAGGACGGAGGCCATCGAGGTGGTCCCTCCTCGCGTTGCAGAGTCTGGGTCCTACAGCCGGTACTTCACTGTTCCGAGGAGGGATGAGGTGTTGCGTCCTATTTTAGATCTGCGTTTTTTGAACCGCTCAGTCAGGGGACTGAATTTCAGCACACTTGCACAGACCAAGTCCACGGACTGGTGTGTCACGTTTGATCTAAAAGATGCACTTATCTTCATCCTTCCCCATCGGAAGTTCCTGAGGTTTACTTTTGGGGGCAAAAGCCTACCAATATCGGTTCTTCCTCTGGCCTTGCACTCTCACCCCACACTTTCATGACTCAATCACATCGACGATTGCTTGATATTAGCTCAATCAGACCAGATGGCGGTTCGGCATCGAGGTGTCATTCTCACTCACACGAAAGAGCTGGGTTTAAGACTTAACGCCAAGAAAAGTGTGCTTTCTCCAGTACAGAGAACCACTTATCTGGGTGTGGTGTGGGATTCAACCACAATGCAGGCACGTATGTCACCTGCTCGGATCGAGTTGATCCTCACGGCAGTCGAGAGAGTGAGAGAAGGCCGGTCACTCACTGTCAAGCAGTCTCGGAGATTGCTGGGTCTGATGGCAGCTTCGTCCAGTGTGGTACCTCTTGGCCTGCTGCACATGAGGCCCCTACAGTGGTGGCTCATGTGGGGAAACCCACTTCTCATGATCAAGGTCACGCAGCAGTTCCTACGTGCCTTGGACATGTGGAGAAAGCCTTGGTTTTTGTCTCAGGGCCCAGTGCTGGGAGCTCCTTGTCGCTGTGTAACGCTAGCGACAGATGCATCCCTCACTGGCTGGGGTGCGGTCATGAGTGGCCACCCTGCCCGTGGTCTGTGGAGTGGTCGCCATCTGACATGGCATATCAACTGCCTGAAGATGCCGGCCATGCTTCGAGCACTACATTACTTTCTCCCAGACCTAAGAGGTCACCATGTGTTGCTGCACACCGACAACACAGCAGTGGCCTCTTACATCAACCACCAAGGGGGTCTGCGCTCACGGCGTTTATACAAACTAGCGTACCAGATCCTTGTGTGGTCCCAGGGTGCACTCTTCTTGCTGAGAGCAGTCCACATTCCTGGGCATCTCAATATGGGAGCAGATATCCTGTCGAGGCAGGGGCCGAGGGCCAGGGAATGGTGGCTTCACACCGCGGTGGTGAAGCAGAGTTGGAGAGTTTTGGCCAGGCTCGGGTGGATCTGTTTGCGACTCGAGAGACATCGCACTGTCCCCTCTGGTTCTCTCTCTGACTCATTCAGCTCTACTAGGCTGGATGCCATGGTACAGATGTGGCCGAGGCTTCCTCTGTACGCTTTTCCCCCGATTGCTCTGTTCCTGGGAGTTCTGGAGAGAGTGCGCCAGGACGGAGTCCGGCTGCTGTTGGTAGCCCTGTTCTGGCCGGGCCGGGTATGGTTCTTGGGCCTGATTTCTCTCTTTGACGGCACTCCATGGGAGGTTCCCGTCAAGAGATCTCCTCTCGCAGTCGGAGGGCGCGCCACTGCACGGAGCTTGGAGGCTGTAGGTGTGGTCTCTGAGGAGGCACAACTCATAGCTTCCCTTCTCTAAAACAAAAATGGTGAGACCATTCTCCAATCCAGAGCTCCCTCAGTGAGGAAACTGTATGTCTTGAAGTGGAAGCTTTTCACTTCTTGGTGCGAAGACCACCAGCTCGACCCAGTTAACTGCCCGGTTGGTACAGTTCTGGAGTTCCTGCTGGCCCTTCTCTCCACAGGGTTGACCCACTCCACCCTGAAGATCTACGTGGCGGCCATTGCAGCCTACCGCGCCCCTCTCGGTGGCCAGTCAGTGGGCAGACACCCTCTGGTTACACATTTCCTCTGCGGTGTGCTGAGGCTAAGGCCTCCGGCCAGAAGAAGCTTATGCTAAGCGGTGGATCAGGATGCTATTCTAAAGCCTCGAGTCCTCTGATCTCCCCTCTCTTGGGGGTCAAGGCTCACTCCTTCTGAAGTTTGGCCATTGGATGGGTTGTCCCCGATTACTGTCAGGCTCCTGGCTCCTTCTCTTTCTTTAGCTGTGCAGTTTTCCACACTAGGCAGAGATTTGAAAGTCTGGCGGCATGGGCATTCTCGTTCCCAAAGCGTTTTATGATGCAGCTCGATGTTCCGTAACGTCTTATGTAACCATAGTTCCTAGAGGGAACGAGACGCTGCATCACAGTGCCACACTTCCGGCATCTCTGTTGGCACTTGCTTCATTCCTTGAGGCTAAATGGCTTTGCCTCACAAGCTTTTAAGCTTCCTGGTCTCTGACGTCATCCGCCTATGACGTCTCGCCCATCCATTGGTCTGATTCCACACATGATTCAGAGCCGGTCACGCTGAAGGCATTACCGAAGCGTTTTACGACGCAGCGTCTATTTCCCTCGAGGAACCATGGTTACATACGTGACCCAAGACGTTTCTTCAGTATGCTTAAGTGGAAACTATGTTCATATCTGCTCTGACTGCCCTGATCAATGTGCCTTGGAGAACAGGAAAACAGAATGGATCTGTCACTGTTGCCATACAACCCTGATGAGAGGTTTCATGCCAGATATTGCAGTAGCTAATATGCTTTAATTCACTTCCATTCCTCCAGAGCTCAGTGATTTGAATATTCTTGAGAGACACTTTATTGCAAAGTATGCTTCCTAAAGGTCAACAGAGAACTATAAAAGGAGCCGTCATATCAGTTGCATCTGAAGTGGAATAAACAGTAAATTGTTTGCCAAGACCAAGAACTGAAGCTCAGCTGTTAACTGTGAAACTAAAAAGACGTCTGTGCTAAAAAGGTCACTATCAGTTTCAGACTGTGAATATGCATAAAGTTTTGTCTGATTTAAGAAAACTAAAAGAAATTCATTCAGAGTATAAAGATATTATTATAAATGATACAGTCTCGGAAGAAGAAGTGTTTAATCAGCATGGGCTGAGTTTCCCAAAAGCTTGGTAAGCCTAAGAAGTTCGTGAAAACGGTTGTACGACTGATCTTAATATAACGGTCTGTTTCCCAAAAGCATCGTAACTTAAGTAGCAATTGAAAATCATCGTAGATCTATAAGTGCTCTGGAGTAATCGTAAAGCCCTAAGTGCATCGTAAGAAGACAGATTTATGCAGTCACCTGCAGGACAATCGGCAGATTACACCTTTAACTTGATTCAAATGCAATGTGATTATAATATAAGGATTTGATTGTGCTTTATTGTACACTTTATGACTCGTTTTCTTAATTTTTTTCTTAATTTTTAAATGAAATAATTAAAAGGGGCAGAAAAAATAGAAATACACATCTAAATTAAATGATTGAAAAAAAAAACAATAAAAGTAATGTAGCAAATGCTTCAAAGACTGGGGGGAAAAATATGTCAGTGACTTGATGAAAAGCACAAAAATCAGCTATGTATTAGACCTGGAAATAACGTCTCTCTCTCTCTCGCTCTCTATACTGTATATAAAGTACATTATATATTATTATGTAAAGCAAAATATTATACACTATAATATAATACAATATTGTATTGTATTATAGTTATTATATCCAAGTTGTCTGTCTGGAACGCAGCATTAGGTTAACGTCAATAAAGAGCGTGTACTACAATTACAAGCCATTCTATAAGGTGACATTTCAGCACTTGACAAACGGATAGCGACTCCTAAGTAGCACTTAAAGCACAGGTACGTGCAATTGCTTTACGTGCACTGTTGGGAAACGCACGTGAAACAATAACGAATGGTCGTAAAATTACTCGTAGAAAATGCTCTTAAGCTCTAAGATCAATCGTTATCGGGAAACCCGGCCCTGAACAGTCCGTAAATTACATCAGTGCTTCTGATGAGGAAATGGATGTTGAGAGCAGCAGCCAAAATTAGAACACTGAAGAACAGAGTAATGGAAATGAACACAATGATTCAAGTCATGACCCTGAGAGTACTGAAGAACAGCCCCCTGGTCTTGCCTTGGATACATGTCTTCAGCCCCCAGATCTTGGCCAGCATTTGTTGTCCTATGAAGATGGAATATTTTGTATTGCCCCAGCAGAAAGAAATAAACCAATAAGTATGTTTAAGATTCCTTAATTAGAATCTGTGGCTTTTCCCATGCAGTTTCCAGATGGAATGAACACCATTGATGAGCCTGCCTGAGCAAAAGGTGTCTCCCCTAGCAGATACTTTAATACAAGACTGTTCTCTGTTGACAATCGTTGTGCTCTTGATACTAACTATATCTTCTTTGTGAAGTTTGTCACCGAAATGCATATGGCCACATCTAGCATGTCTGTTCAGCTAAGGAAAGCTAAACCCATGACACATGTCTGACGTAGAATAAACAGTTCACTGCTGCAGGACAAACAGGAGTTAGAAAAGCTTGTAATAAACAAGGAAGCTACACATTTCATGCAACCATTAAGAGGGACACCATACTGGGAGAAAACTCTGCATGACTTGTTTGCTATGTTGAGACAACTAGGCACTCCTACATTTTTCTGTATGTTTAGTGCTGCTGAAATGAGATGGCCTGAACTCAAAACTGCTATTAAAGAACAAGGTGAAAGTGTGAACATCTCTGAATTAGACTGGTATGAAAAATGTTGAATCCTGAGAAGTAACCCAATCACAGTATTGCGAATGTTTGAAAAATGAGTTGAAGCCTTAATGAGAGATCTAATCATGTCACCTGCTCAACCTATAGGTGAGGATATTGACTTCTTTTATATAGTGGAATTCCAACAACGTGGCTCTCCACACATTCACTGCTTATTTTGGGTGAAAGAAGCTCCAGAATTAGAGAAAGACCAAGATCAGGATGTGTGTGATTTCACTGACAAATACATCTCATGCAAATGACCAGACCCAAACAAAGACCCCGATGCATAGAATTGTAAGCGAAGTACAGTTGCACAGTCGTAACCACACCAAGTCCTGTAGAAAAAACAAGAAACATTGCAGATTTGGATTTCCTAAACAACCCATTAACAGGACCATGATAACTCGTCCCAGACCTCCTCCTGTAGATGAATCGGAAGACCATGAGGAATCAATAGACAGAGATTATGGTAATGTTAAAAAGGCTAAGGCACAACTTCAAAAAGTGTGGGATCTACTGAATGAATAAAGTCAACATGACTTGAGTATGAAAATTATGTTACAGCTCTGTGTTCTTCAAATGTAACAGTTATGGACAGACGACCACAGGACTGCTGGGTTAACGGCTATAATCCTTTGCTGTTAAGAGCTTGGAATGCAAATATGGACATACAATTTATTCTGAATTCCTACAGCTGTATCATTTACATTCACAAAAGCTGAACACGAGATGAGCAATTACTTAGAGTGATTAAAGATTCAAGCCATGATAACCTGTCTGATCGTGAGTGCATGAAGCAGGTCATGAATGCTTATTCAAAAAACAGAAGTCAGTGCTCAAGAGGCTGTCGCTTGCACATGCAATCTGAAATTGAAGTCGTCATCACGCACTGTTATATTCATACAACTGATGACAATGCTGTAAAGATGAGTTTACCCATGAAATGTTTGCAGACCATGGACCCTGATTTGGAAAATGTGTGGATGACAGGATTACCAGACAAGTACAGACTAGGCCAAACAGACCTGAATTTGAGAACATGTGCATGGCTGAATTTGCAAGTGATTACTGCATAGTTTATGCAGGACAAACAAAAAATAAGGGGAAAACCTGCTGTTATTAGATTTGCTCATTTTTCACAGCAGAAAAACCCAGAAAAATTCTATGGAACTCTTCTAAAACTTTAGAAGAGCATTATGGAATGTGAACCCATTGATCCTAATGAAGTAAACGAGCAGGATGAAATTCCTGAATACATATCATCAACCTCTCAAAATGTATCAGAGCTTAAATTAAGCACAGGTGTCTATATTTTATGCTGTGCGTGATTGGTGCAAAAGATGTGTTTCTGGTGAATAACCACAGCATTTTATGTATTTTTTAAATGGAGGTGCCAGAGTTGGAAAGTCACATGTAATAAAATGTATTTTAGCAGAAGCATCCAAAATTCTGCGTAGGCTTCCATGCACACGAGACCATACAGATATTTCCAAGCCAACCGTTCTGTTAAGTGTGTTCACAGGAACTGCTTGCTTTTAACATCTCAGGTAAAACACTGCATTGTCTTCTGAAACTACCAAGAAGCTTGAAGCCTCCATACCAAGGCCTGAGAAACATTTTGGATAAAATCAGGGCAGACCTCTTTAATCCACACATCTTAATTATTGACGAAATATCTATGCTGTCAAAACAGTTGTTTGCCTATGTGAAGTGGAGACTGCAGCAGATTAAAGGAAACCAGAAGACTTTTGGTGGATTGTCCATACTAGATGATGGAGATTTCTTTCAACTGCCGCCACTGGGAAAAGCTAAACCACTCTGTGTATATGAGGACCATGTGCTGGACTTCTGGAAAGATCATTTTCAAATGATAACACTGACACAGATCATGAGACAGAGAGATGATCTTGCATATGCTGAGTTGCTCAACAGGCCAAGGGAGTAAAAGAAGCAGCGAAAAGGCAAGCTGCCCCATGTAAAGGAGACAAATGTGACCTTCTCGACACACTACAAATTGTTATTGGTGCACGAGTGATGCTAACCAGAAATATTGATGTAGAAGATGGTCTTGTTAATGGTACTTTTGGTGACATGGCACAAATAACAACTCAAAACTGAGACACTGTTTCATATGTGCAATTAATTGGTCTGCATTTGGATAATGTAAAAGCTGGACAGAAATATAGCAAAAAAGCACCTGATTGAGATGACAGCATTGTCTGTATTGAAAGGTCAGAAGGACCACTAAAAAAAGGGTACAGCTCGAAGACAATTCCCCATGAAGCTTGCTTTTGCATATACTGTACATAAAGTGCAAGGCATGACAACTGATTCTGCGTTGTATGTCTGAAACGCATATTCGAACCAGGCATGGCATATGTTGGACTCAGCAGAACAACATCACTCAGCGGATTGCACATTACTGACTTTGATGAAAATTTAAATTTTCTGTGATCCTGAAATAAGTTCATCCTTGGAGAATATGCCAAAAGCTGACTTTCATAATCCAGCCCATTATAAACATACTGCAAGACTCAAGTCTTAATTCATCTCTCAAAATCATTCATCACAACACAGGACTGCAGTGTCATATGGATGATTTGAAATGCTACCATGAACTATTACTGGCTGATGTTTTGTGTTTCACTGAAACACATTTGTCTGGCTCAGCTGTTCCTGAGAATATCCAGCTGGATGGTAACTCAATGTGTCATGGACTACGCTCCATTCAGCTTAAAGACTCCCAAGAAACTCCAGGACACAGATGATTAATTTCCATGAAGTTTACTGGGAATACTGTGAAACTGCAACACAATGCAAATGAGATGTATATTAATATTAAATACAAATACAAATGACAGAGAAAACAGCACACATTATCTACACAGCGTTGATCTATATGATGAACGCAATCGAGCTAGTAAACAACCGGCAGTAATAACATAAAGCTAACTTAGCCTTCTCAATAGTCTTACAAAGATGAAAATAGACACTATCCTAACATTACATGATCAGAAATACTCACAGACGTTGCTTTAGCAAAAGGGAAAAGGAAAAGGCAATCGCTGGAGAAACAGGTGACAGAGAGCTCGCAGGCTGCTGAGACTGACTACCACATAGCAAGCAACTTCGTGATTCATGATGTGCACTGTAGCACGTCACTACTGTTACAAAGATAAACATATTACACTGTACTGTTAAAACAAAACAAAAACCTTTTTATTTTTTTTCTTAAGCAGCATGACACTCCCCGCCTGGGGTCTTCAAAAAGCCCACATTAATTAACAGTCTTTAGAGAAAGAAGCAAAACTACTTCTGTAACAGGCCGAGAAAAGGTCTTTCTGGTTCCATCCTTGACAACTTCCACTTGAACTTTCCGAACCAATCCATCTTCTCCTGGAAAGGTTTTTGTGATGAGACTGTGTCTTTCAAGAGATCCACATCTCCTTCTTGAACATTCGGCCACTTTCCTTGCCACTTGTGCCGAAGCTGTAATGTTTTGAGGTATTCATGTTTCCACTTGTTCCAAAACATGTCTGCTAGGCCCTGAGCTTGCTTCCATTGTTCTCTGATGAGATGCATTTCCTGAAAGCTTCCTGATGGAGGAGGCACAGATCCTATCATGAGAGTTAGGAGCATTGCTGGAGTGAGGATGAGAAGCAATTCCAGATCCGATGACACTGGGATAAGCGTTCTGGCATTCATGATCGCTGTTACTTCGACCATGAGGGTGGTCAGGACTTCATGTGAAAGATGAGACCTTTTCTGCTCAAGCAGCATGCAATCCAAAATACAACAGGCAATGCCGATCATTTGTTCCCACACGCCGCCCATGTGAGACACGTGGGGCAGGTTGAATATCCAGGTGCAGTTCTGAATGTTCAAGTACTCCTCTACTCGTTTGAAACCTGGATTCGACAGGTCCATCACTAGTTCACGAGAAGTGCCGATGAAATTAGTTCCACAATTGGAACGTATCTGCTTTGCGGGGCCCCTGATCACAAAGAATCTCCTCAAGGCATTGATATAACTGCTAGTACTCATGGCTTCAATCACCTTGATGTGGACTGCCCTCAAACACATACAAGAGAACATCATAGCCCATCATTTAGAGTTGAAGACTCCTCCTCTTGTACGGCGTGAAACAATCTCCCAGGGTCCAAAAGCGTCAACACCTACGTAGGTGAAAGGAGGTGCTATTTGCAACCGTTCTGCTGGCAAGGCTGCCATCTGCTGATGTTCCATTTTGCCCCTCAGTCTTCTACAAGTGTCGCATCTGTTAAGTAAAATACTGATGCAGCATTTAGCTCCCACTAGCCAGAATCCTGCCATTCGAATGGCACCTTTGGTCAAATGTCTTCCTTGGTGTTTCACTGCTTCGTGATAGTGAGACACAATCAGAGTAGCTAGATGATGCCGGCCAGGAATGATGATGGGATGAACCTCATTCATACTCAGGCCGACTGCTCAATTCGACGTCCTACTCCAAGAAGTTGATTTTGGTCCAACATGGGGTGCAGTTTCCAAAGGCTGCTATTCGATGGAATGTTGGATCCTGAGATAATACACTCAAGTTCCTCTGAATAGTACTCGTTCTGGACACTCTTCACAATTCATACTTTGGCTTTCAACTATTCTTCCTCTGTAGGCTGACAGACATACCACCCTTGACATTCATCCTGGGTAGAGTGAGCGAAGGAATGAGCCACGTGAATGAGGTGAGCTAGGGCTGTAAGGAGAGTGCTGAACTTGGAGAACCGTTCAAAGCGTTGTGGATGTATCACATCTCTGGTAACATGAATGAAACTTGTCACCACCTGGGGATGCACTTCAGAGTCATTGTCAGGGTCGATAAGGTCGTAAGCTTCTTAAAGCTCAGGTGAATGCAAAGATGCATCATGAAGAAAGGCTGGTTCTTTGAGCCAAGTTGTGCTGCTAAGCAAGTCTGAAGTCACAGTTCTTGATCCAATGTCGGCTGGGTTGAGGTGTGTTGAACGTACTTCCAAAGGCCAGAACAAGGTGATTGACGGATTCTTTGGATCCTTTGTGTACGTAGACATAGAATCTTCTCGACTGGTTGTGGATGTATCCCAATACAACCTTGTTATCTGTGTAGTAGGTGATGTTGTCGAACGTTGTATCCATCTCTGAAACTACCACCTCAGCGATCTCGATGGCAAGGGTTTCTACTAATCTAAAGGGTTTCTCCCACTTACTCTTTCTCTCCTCTGGAGCTTGCGTGAAGAAGTTAAAACTTGGGTCAGTGCGAGCCCTTGCTTCCATGGCGATGAAGTCTACCAACACGGAGAAAGGTGGAAAACTAATGAAATGTTCGTGTTTGTATCTTGCGCCAAGGTAAAGTCACTTTTAATAGGCCTAACACCTCTGGAGGTATCCAAATATGACAAGCCTGCAAGGTTGCTGTCTTCTATGGCCGTCAAGGCATTCCCATGCCATGCGCAATCCAATTGCTGGATCCTTAATGTTGACAGTTTTAATTCTTCCTACTTGTTCTGTCGACTCTTTTCCTAGATACCTGGTGAGGAGGTCCTGCAGCAGACAGGTCTAGATCGGTGAAAGCATTCAGGAA
This sequence comes from Cyprinus carpio, assembly GCF_018340385.1. Classification (NCBI taxonomy): domain Eukaryota; kingdom Metazoa; phylum Chordata; class Actinopteri; order Cypriniformes; family Cyprinidae; genus Cyprinus; species Cyprinus carpio. The sequence continues at coordinate 34,324 of NW_024873071.1, read as the reverse complement.
CGATGTTTTCCAGGCCCAATAGTTCATTGGCTGATCATCATATGCCGTTAAACCTGAAGTCACCAGGCTGCTACGAAACAGGTATTTGATGAGATCTCCAGTGAACGTAGAATGATCATAGCTAGCTTCATAAGGTGTCTTGTGAGCATGCGTGCACGCAGGAGGAGAGGGATCCGCTTTGACGTTTTGTTGCAAGCGGCTCTCATCACGCTGAAGTACTGAGAAAGTGTTAAACGCTTGATTGTAGCTTTGTTGTAGTGGCGCTCCACTGATCTGAGGAGCTTGATGAACTTGATGTGGCATAATGTCTGCGGAAGCAGCAGCTTGATTCTGACTCGCACTGAGTGTGTGAGGCGTTGAGATGATGGCATCATTAGGTTGAGAATACGTTGGTGAAGCATAATCACTACCTCTTCTAAATGATAAACCTTTGCTGCATAGACTGGCTTGTGCTGACACATAAGTGGCAACTCGCTGGTCTTTGACCGATTGAGGAACCTGGCTGCTAGCCTTACTGCATACTTCAAAACCCATATCTTGTAGACCGGCCACAAGAGCATTCGCCTCTGCTATGGTGGCATCCTTTTCTTTCTCCTCATTTAATGCACCAAGATTGGCTTGAACACGAGCTTGCTCTACTTTAAGTTTGATTTCCTTCTGCGTGTGTGCTTCTCTAGCTTGTGCTGCTTCAGCCTTTGCCATGGCAACAGCCATACTAATCTTCAAGCTGGACGATGTACCAGATGAATGACTGCTTCTTGAACGCACAGTCTCTGGATATCCTCATTGTCTTTTTTACTGTTGCTTCGTTGTGACATCGTGACTCACTGCAGTGTCAATAACAGGAGAAGAATACTATTACGTAGCTGACAGGGTGCTGTAGCGTTAGCCACTTCTCTTGGTATTGAATTGCTCCGTAAAACGGCGATCCTTGTGTCCCTCATTAGCTGCGTTGTCGTCTTTTCACTGTCATGGACTACGCTCCATTCAGCTTAAACACTCCCAAGAAACTCCAGGACATAGATGATTAATTTCCATGAAGTTTACTGGGAATACTGTGAAACTGCAATACAATACTGTAAGGGAAACAGGTCAATTTAGCTCAAAGGGAATCATTTAAGATTTTAAGGGAATTTGAACAGAATCACTGTTTCACGGCTGATCACCGAAACGGCCAGCAATTCACTGAACGAGCCGTTTAACATCAAATCTGTACTGGATATTAATATCCAAAGTATAGTGAAAACACTATTAATTAGCACAGTAACAAGATCGGCAGTTTAAGACGTTAACTTGTGAGCACAAAACACAAGATACTTCTCTTTTCAATATGAATGAGCCTTTATTAAATAAATCTAAGACATAAACTAATCTAACACATAAGCACACGCACTCACACATTCACACAAGTTGCAGGAGGATAGAAAGTTAGGAAAGGGTGAGTTTAAAAGAATGAAAATGTGGAATCCCAAGTTTACAGCAATATGTGAAATTGCATAGACATGAACAACCATCAGTCACTTAATTAACCCTCGCATTGAGTTCCTCAATGAGTTTAAAATTATATTAGATAACACCAGTACAGATCAGAGTCTGGAGGTACGTTACTTGTGATGCCTGTGTAACGGGGTTCCCTTTGGTGTTGCTGAAAAGGGGGTTTCCCGAGGTTGCTGATTGGCTGGAAGTTCAGTAGTCGTTGAAGTGACGTCTTGGGAAGCTCGTGGTTGGGCGTTGGCTGACGATGCAGAGTTGTGGGCTGGTTGAAGTTTCAGACGGGCACGCGAGGTCAGACTCAGAGACACGGTGTTACAAAACTTAACTCAGAACACGAACTCTCAAACGGAAAAGAAAAGAAACTAAAGTAAAAGAATAGAAGTAAAGTTTGATGAGACTAGGTGGTGTTTCTTCTCATCGTGGCTAAGTAGCAGGCGTGCAGGCCGAAGCACGCTGGAACGGCGCTCGAAGAATGCTAAAAGTGATGACTAAAAGCATGACTAAAAGCAAAAGCTAAAAGCAGGCTAAAAGCTAAAGCAAAAGCTAAAAGCTAAAAAGCAAAGGCTAAAAGCTAAAGCAAAAGCTAAAAGCAGGCTAAAAAGCAAAGGCTAAAAATCAAAGGCTAAAAGCCCAAAAGCTAAAAAGCTAAATTTGATGGTGTCCTGAGTATTTAAACTGGCCTTTTGGCCACACCTCAAATGTTGTCTTGACCAATTAGATATTGTCTTTTCTCGGTATGTTGCGATGTTTGTCCCACCCATTCATAAATCATATGTTATCTTATCAAGCACGTGGTCCGAATTTTCCCGCTCTTGCAGGGTATAATTTGGACATGATTCCTATAACAAGAATATGATACATTTGACAAATAACTGATGGTCAGAAACGTTTCAAGCAAGAAGATTCGAACACACACATACTAAACATTAATATGATCCCTTAAGCTATTCAAGAGTTATTTAAATAGACATACACAATAAGTGATTAGAAACATTATAATCAAATGTGTGGGTTACATGTATGATATGGAGTTAAGCAATGGACTGATATCCATTCAGAAGTCTTTTTTGAGTTCATTTTGGTGCATATATGCATTGGAAGGCATTCTCTGTGCCATTCTGTGGAGTAAGGATATGTCCTGTGAAGACCAGAGAGGTTAACAGGTCTCCTTAGGAATTTCAGTCTGGTTTCCTTCGAGGTGGGGGAAGTCAATCCAAAGAGCTTGTGATCATGATTACTATCATGGGTTTACATGTGATGGTAACGCTGTGCATCTCTTTGATTACTTGCCCCAAATTTGACAATCTCTTCTTCGAATTGAAATTGTCAATAATTGTTCTAATGGTGTTAATGTTGAAAGCTGTGAAAGAGTTTGTTTGTTTATTAAGTTTTTTTACGCCATGTTAGCATCATGGCTATTTACATGGCAAAAAAGTTCAGTATCATCCATAAGATTTACATTATATAAAACATTTCAACTTAACATAAGATAGAAAATCTAAAATACATTTAGGTGGTACATTTTCAAATATTGCATGCAAGCATGTTTCTGAATAAAAGTGTTTTCTAGCAGCATCATAAAAATTACAATTCAACAAAATATGCTTAATAGTCAAAGGAACATTACATGAAAGACATAAAGGAGGAACTTCGCCTATTAATAAAAACCCATGGGTAAGTCTTGAATGCCCCAGTCTACACCTAGTAAACACAACTTGATCATGTCTTGATTTAAAATTATAGAAGCTACTTCTTTCTATACTAGGGTTTATTTCATACAGCTTATTATTTTTATTTCCATCCCATTCTTTCTGCCACTTATTAGTTATATATAACTTAATTACTGGTTTAAAATCAGAAGGTGGTATTTGACAGTCAGATACTTCCAGGTCAAGTGCATCCCTGGCAGCAGTGTCCGCTCTCTCATTTCCAGTAAGTCCAATGTGACTTGGAACCCAGCAAAAAATAATATTAAAGTTATCTTTCTTTAAAAGATCGAATTTGGTTAAGATTTAAACAATTATGGGATGATCAGTTTTTAGAGATTCAAGTGCTTGAAGACATGATCTTGAGTCAGAGGCAATTAAAAAGTCCCGTTCTTGACCCTTCTCAATATTTTCTAGAACAAAAAGTAATGCTCGAGCCTCAGCTGTAAAAATAGAGCCTTGATCCGGAATTCAAATGCCATATTGTTGATCTCCTATCACTGCTGCTGCTGATACACTGTTATTGGTCTTTGATCCATCCGTGAATGCAGTTTTATGTAGTGGAAATGAAGACCTTAACACTAAAAATTACTATTTTCAATCAATTTGATCAGATTCAGACTCAAAAAACTGATTCACAGGTTTATCAACTGTTGGCTTTTCCAGAGTCCAGGGAGGTACAGGGCAATAATAGAGCCGTTTAATACAATCCAAGTTGATATTTAAGTCTAGATGTGGTTTAATCCATAAACCAAAAGGCCTAATATATTTCGGTCTAGCTTCATATAAGTAAGTAAAGCCGTAAAGCCGTTCTGGTTTCAATACTGAAAGATAAGCTGGATTATTTCAATTTGCCTTGAGTTTGATCGCATATTGTAAGGACAGTTTCAAATGCCTGTTTTGAAGGGATGATTCTCCAGCTTCTATATAGAGGCTTTGTATGGGAGTAGTCCTGAAGGCTCCTAAGGCCAAACGTATTCCTTGATGATGTATTGTATCAAGTACTTTTGTATAAGATATCCTTGTCAGTCCATACACTATACTTCCATAATCCAATCGAGATCGTATTAGAACTCTGTAGAGGCGTAAGAGCACATTGGAACTGCACCCCATTTTGTTTTAGTTAATACTTTTAAAATATCCATAGTTTTGGAGCATTTTTTCCTTAAGGCTCTCATATGTGGAATAAAGTTGAGTTTATTATCAAACATCAAACCTAGAAATTTGAGTTCTTTAACAATCTTGATAGGTTCAGCCCTCCATATGTAGCTCTGGATCAAGATGTTGAGATCGGAGAAGACAAAAGTGCATGCACACAGTCTTTGTTCTAGAGAACTTAAATCCATTTTTAATTGACCAGTCATTTATCTTGTTTATGCATAACTGTAGTTGCCGCTCAATTACGTTCATATTTTTTCCTCTGTAGCCTATACACAAGTCATCGACATACAAGATACGAAAAATATGAGGTTCTATAACCTTGATTATACTGTTGATTTTGACACTGAAAAGTGTAACCGAAAGAATGCTTCCTTGTGGAACACCTAGTTCTTGTATATGTTCATGTGATAAAGTGGTTCCTATTTGAACACAAAAAATTCTATTAGAAAGGAAGTTTGAGATGAAAATAGGTAGGTTGCCTCTTAAACCGATTTCATGTAGATCTTTAAGAAAAACAAATCCACACTTAGTATCATATCCAAATTACATATCAAACAACACAGCTACTGCATGTTCTTTTCTAATAAAACTGTCCCGAACAAATGATTCCAGTCTGATAAGACGGTCTAAAGTACTTTTTCCACGTCTAAAACCACACTGATAATCACTGATCTTGCGCCTTGACTCCAGTGTCCACACCAGACGGTCATTTACCATTCTTTCCATGGTTTTACAGACACAAGTGGTCAGAGCTATTGGCCGATAATTATTTGGATCACAGTGGTCCTTGCCCGGTTTGGGAATGGGAATAACAATAGCTTCCTTCCAAGATGATGGTATGTCTCCTGTTCTCCATATGGTATTAAAAATTTCCAGAAGAATTAATAATACTGTATGAGGCAGATGCTTCAAAAACTCATAATGAATTTTGTCAGGTCCAACAGCAGTATTATGAGATCATTTAAGAGCATATAGTATCCTGTATAGTAAAAGGCTTATTATATGGTTCAGTGTTATTTGAATAAAAATTTATGGGTTTCTGCTCCTGCTGAGTACGTATTCTGTTAAATTCAGGTCGACAGTTTTCTAGTGAAGAGTTCTTTTCAAATGACATTGCTAGTACATTTGCTATTTCATGGCTTGTGGTTAAAAGGGAGTCCTGATGTTTAATATGTCGTACTTGAGGACCTTCTCCTTTGTTTTTCATCTTTCGAATTAAATCCCAGATTTTTTTGGTAGGAGTATTAGTTGTTAAATTTGATACAAATCTTTTCCAGCTCTGTCTCTTTGTATCATTTAAAACTCTACGTGCTTGAGCTCGACATATTTTAAACTTGATTAAATTTTCCTTAGTTGGATGATTGTTGAAGATCCTCTCTGCTTTTTTCCGATCTTTAATAGCCTTTTTACAGTTGTCATCAAACCATGGATTAATCCTACAGCTTGGATTTGATGATGTCTTTGGTACAGTTTCATTTGCTATTTCCATAAGTATATCTGTAAAACTACTAATAGGATCTTGACATTCATGAAGTGTTGTATTTATTTTTTCAAAGCACTGGGTCTGAAAAAGGTACCAATTGGCTTTATCGAGTTTCCATCAAGGGTTTTTCTGTTGAAAGTCTGATCTTATGGGGGTAATGATGAGGGGGAAGTGATCACTTCCACATAAATCATCCCATTTTTGCCACGAGAAATCAAGTAAAAGTTCAGGTACACATATTGTTATATCAATTGCAGAATATGTTCCATGTCCCGGATGCAAATATGTATTTGAGCCATCATTAAGAAGACACAAATCCTTGTTATTAATAAAATCTTCAATTTTTTTCCCTTTTGCATTGGTATATTTTCCACCCCATAGCGGGCTGTGACCATTAAGATCTCCCATAATTATGAAGGGAGTTGGTAGTTGGTCAGAAGGCTTATTTAAATCTTGAAGCGTCACTGGTACATAAGGAGGTATATAAATAGAACACAGAGTGATGGCCTTATGAAGGGTAAATCGTACTGCTACTGCTTGAAGGTTAGTGTCTATTGGGATTTGACTATGAATAATATCATGTCGAACTAATATAGTTGAGCCACCAGAAGGTCGATGTATGTTTGGACCATATGCATTAAAACTAACAAACTTTTTCAAAGACAAAGGACTGTCTGGTGACAAATGAGTTTCTTGGAGGCAAAAGGGTTGAGAATCATAACTAGTCGTTGAAGTTCTGCAAAATTTGCCTTTGCTCCACGACAGTTCCACTGAATAATACTGGTATTAATTATGTTTGTAAAACCAGTACTTGGCCTTTACTCCTACTTTTAGGAGAGGAGCTCCGACTGCGGGAAATTGTGGGTTCCGCCATGTTTACATCCTTAAGGGAGTCAGCTTTCTGTAATCTATTCTCCTGGCTAAACTTTTGTTGTTGAGCCTCTTGTGCTGTGCTGTGACTTCTTTCCTTTTGAGGTCACGGGAATCTCCACTATTACACTTTGATCTTCAATTGTTTCAGTTTGTGTTTGACTAGAAGTTTGGGTGCTTTGTGTTTTCTTTTTGATTGAAGATGAGGTTTTACTGATTAATTGTGGTTTTTCTCTTGTTAACCAGGTCAGACCAGTTTGGCACTCAGCCTCTTGCTTGGTCGGTAAAACCACTGCAGCAAAGGATTTCTCAAACCGAAAAATAGGAAGCTTTTCAACCTCTTTCCGAGCATCTGCATAGTTCACTCTTTTAAGACCTTTCACTTTTTGAATTTCTTTTTCTTTTATCAATGAGGAACAGATCTTTGATGATGATGGATGATCACCTGTGCAATTCCTGCATTTTGATAATTTTGAACAGTTTCCCTCATGTCTTTCTTCTCCACAGTTATGACAAATAGACTTGTTATTGCAGCCAGCAGAACTATGACCAAATCTCTGACAGTTGAAGCATCTTAGAGGATTTGGGATAAAAATATCAACGGGGACTCTCAGATATCCTAAACGGATCCATTCTGGTGGTTGGGATTTGTTGAAAGTCAAGATATATGTCCCAGTCTTTATTATTTGATCTCCTTTTCTGATTGAAATTCTCTTTACACTTGTAACACCTTCTTGTGTTAATTCTGTGGTTATTTCAGATTCATCCATATCCTGAAGTTCTCTTGTTCTAATTATTCCTCTACTGCTGTTGAGATATGGATGGAAGGTGGCTTTTATTGGAACACCAGCCAGAGTATTTGCTCTCAACAAATTATCAGCATGGGCTTTTTTTGAGCATTCGACCAAAATCTGACCTGATCTCAACTTTTTTACATCCTTAACTGTTCCTGCAATTCCCGAGATTCCCTTTTGGATTGCAAATGGGGACAACTTTGTAAGTACTTTCTCCGTTGAAAGAGATTCTAAAAGGATAAACCTCTGCCAATGATCATTTTTTTTTATCAATTCACATCCAGTGTTTATGTCATCATCCGAATTTTGTTCCAATATTCGCCTTTTTGAGGTTTGTTTGTTAGCCATATTCGTTTTTATCTTGTTTCATAATTTTTGCTTCCCACCTACCTCGGAGCCCAACCAGGGGATGCACAGAGCCGCGGAACTCCAGCAGATATGCATCAGGAATACAAGGATGATATACTCTTGCAAAAAGAACTAATGTTCAAATTGCTTGATTAACCCTTTGCCACCGCCTTCAGGGAAGAAAACCATATAGCTGATTTAATTGCCAATATCTACCCAGGGCACGTCATGACTAGCCGCTTGATTGGATCGGGCCTCTCCAACCGCTCGTCTATATGAAGTTGGAACCAAAGCATTGTGTTGGTCCTGTAAAAGCCACAGCTAATCACATTCCTCAGATGCCAGGACTTCTTCCTCCACAGACACGAGTCGCAACTCACGGCTAACAAGTTGCCCCATTTGTCGCCTTTTACGAACAGCAAGGGGGTGCTAGGGACCTATTCTACCCCGGGTCCCCACGGGGGTTCTGTGAAAGAGCTGGTTGGTTATCTAGCTTCAGACTGTGGTGCTAGGAGTTGATTTACAGCATCCTGTTGCCTTTCCGAGGAATTCGGCTTCTCTTGTTTCAACCATGCTCACGATCGAATCTTTAATTTGTCTGGTTCAGGCATGATACGCTACAATACAAATTAGATGTATATTAATATTAAATACAAATAGAAATGACAGAGAAAACAGCATGGATTATCTACACAGCGGTGTTCTATATGATGAACGCAATCGAGCTAGTAAACAACCGGCAGTAATAACATAAAGCTAACCTAGCCTTCTCAATAGTCTTACAAAGATGAAAATAGACACTATCCTAACATTACATGATAAGAAATACTCACAAATGTTGCTTTAGCAAAAGGGAAAAGGAAAAGGCGATCACTGGAGAAACAGGTGATTGAGAGAGCGCGCAGGCTGGTACGACTGACTACCGCATAGCGATCCACTTCCTGATTCATGACGTGCGCTGTATGTGAAAAGCAACTTTGTACAGAATGTAACAGACTTGGAATGCTTGGTTTTAAAGGTAGACGTTCCTAGACAAGCACTTATTGCAGTAATCTACAGACTACCAAATTACAACGTAACAGAGTTTTTAATCAGTCTGAATGCCCTTTTGACATCTCTGGAGATCTTTGATTTCAAGCCAATTATATTATGCGGAGACTTCAATGAAGATCAGCTGTCCCGTGGCAACAAACTTTTTCTAAGTTTATTTCAAGAAAAAGGTTATACCCAACTTATTAACTCTGGGACAACAGAAAACAACACTCTTCTGGATCCTGTGTAAGTGGTGCACACTGTACTACAGGGCAGGGCAGGTGTACTACAGACATATTACAGCTATCATGATCCTGTATATTGTATTTTAGAATAGATGCAATGATTTTCTGGTAAAAAAAAACAAACAAAAAAACAAAAAAAAAGATATTCAAAAACAAATACAGCAATTACGGGGTTCAAGCACATTAAGGCCTTTGAGGTGGTCTTGGCCAACCTGGATGTATGGATGACAGTCAAACACATCCAAAATGGAGAATAGGCTCACAGACAGACAGACACACAAACTGAAATTAAATTATTAACTAGTATATTAATACTCTATAAGCATATTCACACGGACATGTAAATGTTCCATGCAAAGGGCGTTAGTGTGCAAGATGTGAATTTAAATTGTATTTATTTACAGAGGTATATGATGTGACACTCGTCTGTGTCATTATTATAAACAGCATTTAAGTTGTGGCCTAGTGGTTAGAGAGTTTGACTCCTAACCCTAAGGTTGTGGGTTCGAGTCTCAGGCCGGCAATACCACCCCTGAGGTGCCCTTGAGCAAGGCAACGAATCCCCAACTACTCCCCGGGCGCCGCAGCATAAATGGCTGCCCACTCCTCTGGGTGTGTGTTCACGGTGTGTGTGTGTGTGTGTGTGTGTACTTTGGATGGGTTAAATGCAGAGCACGAATTCTGAGTATGGGTCACCACACTTGGCTGTATGTCACGTCACTTCACTTTAACTGAAATAGAATCTTTTGTGACAAATAAAAGTATTTATCTCTCTCTCTCTCTCTCTCTCTCTCTCTCTCTCTCTATATATATATATATTATACTGACTCCAAGCTTTTGAATGATATAGTCTATAATGTTACAAAAGCTTTTTAATTCTGATAAATGCTGATCTTTGGATCTTTCTATTCATAAAAGAATCCTGAAAAAAATAAATAAAACTGTACTCAACTGTATAAAATATTGATAAAAAACGATGATAAAAACAAATGTTTCTTGAGGAGCAAATGAGCATATAAGAATGATTTCAGATCTAATGTGACACTGAAGACTGGAGTAATGATGCTGAAAATGTAGCTTTGATTACAGGAATAAATTACATTTTAAAATATGTTCAAATAGAAAGCAGTTATTTAAAAGTATAAATATTTCACAATACTACTGTATTTTGGATCAAATAAATGCAAGCTTGGTGAGCAGAAGATACTTCTTTAAAAATCATAAAAAATCTTACTGTTCAAAAACTTTTGACTGGTAGTGTATATCTACATGTAGATAGTTGAGGTCAAGTGTTTACGTCAGAACATAGCTCCCACAAAATCTTTGGTTCCTCTTCAGGAACTTGAGCTGCGTCAGAAACGCTTTGGGGAACGCCCTCAGCGTGAACCGCTCTGAATCACGTGTGTAATCAGTCCAATGGATGGGCGAGACGTCATAGGCGGGTGACGTCAGAGACCAGGTAAGCTTAAAAGCACGTGCGGCGAAGCCGGCATTAGTCCTCTGTCTTCAGCAAGCGCTCTGTGTGTGTGTCAGTCGCTATCTGTTTGTGAGTCTTATTTAGTGTTGTTTGTCCACTGATAAGCTCCATTTGTCAAAGCTTCAATCAAGAGAAGTCTTGGGCGAGAGCAGGCAGCGTTCAGGCTGTGTGTTTTTCCTGCCCGCAAAAAAAAAATAAAAAAAAGGGGTAGGGACACACACAGTTTCGCCGCTTTCGCCGAGGTGGAGCTGTGGATGCACTCGTAGGTTTCACTTTCGGATCCGCTGGAAGGAATGTAGACGGGCAAGTCCCTATCTCCTTCCTTAACCACCAGATCCGGCGCCCGCTCTCGGGGTTTCGGAAGCCCGCGTCTGCGGTACTTTCTCCCCGGTGAGAGGGCGCGACGCTCTGCCTGTCTTTCTCTGAGGAGATTGATGTGGAAGGCGTCGATGAGCTCGCCAGTTGCACAGGCATCAGTTACACAAGCATCAGTTACACAAGCATATTATGCCTGATATTATAATGAGCAGCTTTAATGAGGAGTGGAGCTCGCGCAGTCGGCTCTCGGGGGGCTGATTGTGCTTTTCTCACTGTTGCTCCATTCTCGCCGGGCACGCTCCAAGGAGTGTGTCCGTGCGTGCGATCTCGTGGTTGCGGTCCCGCTGCTGCTGAGGCACGGCGGCGACTGAGATCACGGGAATCGCACATGATCTGGCGAACGGGTTGGAGACGGCTCGTCCTATCTCCACCCGTGTTCACTAGATCTAGAGCTCGTTTCTCGAGGTTTGGAAGCCCGCGCTGCGGTTTCTTCCCCCTCTGAGGCAGAGCTCGCCGCTGCATGCTTTTCTCGCTGCTCTCACCAGGCACGCTCCGAAGAGTGTGTCCGTCCATGCGATCTCGCATTTGCGGTCCCACTGCTGCTGAGGCACGGTGGCGACCAAGATCGCGGGGATGGCACATGATCTGGCGAACGGGTTGGAGACGGCTCGTCCTATCTCCACCCGTGTTCACTAGATCTAGAGCTCGTTCTCGAGGCTTGGAAGCCTGTGCTGCGGTTTCTTCCCCCTCTGAGGCGGAGCTTGCTGCAGCATTCATCTTTCTCTGAGGAGATTGATGTTGTTTGTGTGACAAAAAATAAGGCGCGCTGCCGAGGCAACATGTATATTTCTTTGTTTTGTTTTGATGTGAATCTTTCTACACCAGACCGTGTTTACTCGTCTGGTTATTCACTACATTTAATATAATAAAGGAATAAATTGAAATATTTATCTGACTATGACAGTTAGATGTACAGGGGCTCCTGGGTTGTAATTTCTCAAGTGAGAACACGTGTTTACCGCTCTTCCTCTGAGGAGGTTGAGGCGGTCAGGGGCTGCTGGGCGGAGCAGTACCAACCCTACAGTGTTCCACCTCCTCGCGCCGGGGGTGTCACTTCTTGTACTCCGCTGACGCTAGAGTCAGAGTGGCGCTCCCAGGCCAAAGGCTTCTAGTGAAAAGCAGTTCTGCGGACCGTCATTTTCGTTGGAGAGCCTTCGTCATAACGTCCTGACGCATAAGGCCTAGGACTTTTTGAGGGCCAGCTCCCTCTGGGGAAGAGCGGTGTACACCGCATTAAATGGTGCCCGTCTCTCCTCAGGAGATCGATCTGCCAACCCTACCAGTGTTCCAGGGCGCAGCGGTCTCCGGCGAGCGCTTCTCTCAGTTATCGCCTGGAAACGTAGCGCTGCTAAGAGGCTCGCGACCTCTACAGAGGTCCCTAGAGCAGCTAGTACGGTCGTCCCCTGCCGGTCCGCCGCTTCAGGGCACCGAGCTAGTGGCTCTAGGCGCACCAGAGGCCAGTCTGGTCTAGTCTTCCTACCAGACGATGTGGGTCTGAGGACCGTCGTTTTAGGAGACTTCAGCTATGAGAGTCCTGATGCTGTGGCTCAGGACCTCAGAGGGCAGGCCCCTCTGGGGAAGAGCGGTATACACCGTATTACACGCTGCCTGTCTCCCCTCAGTGCCCTCAGGAGATCGATCTGCCAACCCTGCCGGTGTTCCAGGGTGCAGCGGTCTCCAGCAAGCGCTTCTCTCAGTTACCGCCTGGAAACGTAGCGGTGCTTAGAGGCTCGCGACCTCCCGGGAGGTTTCCAGAGCAGCTAGTTCGGCAGTCTCTTGCCGGTGCGCCGCTTCAGGGCACCGAGCTACTTGCTCTGATGACACCAGAGATTCCCTTAGTAGACTATTTGGAAACTACTGCCAAATGTGTCTCAGTGGGTCCTGCACATTGTAGTGAGAGGCCACAGAATCCAGTTTGGTTCTCTTCCGCCTCAATTCAACGGGGACCTTTCCACCCTGGTGGGCCCCGAGCAGGCTCTGGAAATGGAACAGAAGTAGACACTCTCCGAAGACGAAGGCCATTGAGGTGGTCCCTCCTTCCGTTGCAGAGTCCAGGTCCTACAGCCGGTACTTCACTGTTCCAAGGAAGGATGAGGTGTTGCGTCCTATTTTAGATCTGCATTTTTTGAACTGCTCAGTCAGGGGACTGAAGTTCAGCATGTTTGCACAGACCAATTCCGAGGACTGGTGTGTCACGATCTATCATAAGATGCACTTATCTCCATCCTTCCTCATCAGAAGTTCCTGAGGTTTGCTTTTGGGGGCAAAAGCCTACCAATATGGTTCTTCTTTTGGCCTTGCACTCTCACCCCACACTTTCTCAACTCAACCACATCAAAGATTGGTTGATATTAGCTCGATCAGAGCGGTTGGCGGTTCGGCATCGAGATGTCATTCTCGCTCACATGAAAGTGCTGGGGTTAAGACTTAACGCCAAGAAAAGTGTGCTTTCTCCAGTACAGAGAACCACTTATCTGGGCGTGGTGTGGGATTCGACTACGATGCAGGCACGTATGTCACCTGCTTGGATCGAGTCCATCCTCACTGCAGTCACGAGTGAGAGAAGGCCGGTCACTCACTGTCAAGCAGTCTCGGAGATTGCTGGGTCTGGTGGCAGCTGCGTCCAACGTTTATACTATTGGCCTGCTATACATGAGATCCCTACAGTGGTGGATCAAGACAAAGGGGTTCTCCCTGCGGGGAAACCCACTTCACATGCTAAAGGTCACACAGCGGTGCCTTGGACATGTGGAGAAAGCCTTGGTTCTTGTCTCAGGGCCCGGTGCTGGGAGCTCCCTGTCGCCGTGTGACGCTAGCGACAGACGCATCCCTCACCGGCTGGGGTGCGGTCATGAGTGGCAACCCTGCCTGCGGTCTGTGGAGTGGTCGCCATCTGACATGGCATATAAACTGCCTGGAGACGCTGGCCGTGCTTCGAGCACTATAATATATTCTCCCGGACCTAAGAGGTCACCATGTGTTTGGTGTGCACTGACAACACAGCGGTGGTCTCTTATATCAACCACCAAGGAGGTCTGCACTCATGCCGTTTGTACAAAATAGCGTACCAGATCCTTGTGTGTTCCCAGGACGAACTCCTCTCGCTGAGAGCAGTCCACATTCCTGGGCATCTAATATGGGAACAGACATCATGTCGAGGCAGAGGCCGAGGTTGGCCAGACTCGGGTGGTTCTGTTTGCGACTCGAGAGACATTGCACTGTCCCCTCTGGCTTCCTCTGACTCATCCAGTTCCACTGGGGCTGGACGCCATGGTACAGACGTGGCCGAGGCTTCATCTCTACGTTTTTCCCCTGATTGCTCTGTTCCTGGGAGTTCTGGAGAGAGTGCGCCAGGACGGTGTCTGGCTGCTGTTACTAGCCCCGTTCTGTCCGGGCCGGGTATGGTTCTTGGGCCTGATTTCTCTTTTTGACAGCACTCCATGGGAGGTTCCCGTCAGGAGAGATCTTCTCTCGCAGGCAGAGGGTGCGCCACCGCATGGAGCTTAGAGGCTGGAGGTGTGGTCTCTGAGGAGGCACAACTCTTAGCTTCCGGTCTCTCAACCGAAGTTGTTGAGACTGTTCTCCAACCCAGAGCTCCCTCAATAAGGAAACTGTATGCCTTGAAGTGGAAGCTTTTCACTTCTTGGTGCGGAGACCGCCAGCTCAACCAAGTTAACTGCCCGGTTGGTACAGTTCTGGAGTTCCTGCAGGCCCTTCTCTCCGCAGGGTTGACCCACTCCACCCTGAAGGTCTACGTGGCGGCCATTGCGTCCTACCACGCCCCTCTCGATGGCCAGTCAGTGGGCAGACACCCTCTGGTTACACGTTTCCTCTGCGGTGCTCTGAGGCTAAGGCCTCCGACCAGAAGAAGCTTATGCCAATCGATGGATCAGGATGCTATCCTAAAGCCTTGAGTCCTCTGATCTCCCCCCTCTTGGGGGTCAAGACTCACTCCTCTGAAGTTTGGCCATTGGATGGGTTGTCCCCGATTACTGTCAGGGTCCTGACTCCTTCTCTTGCTTTAGCTGTGCAGTTTCCCACACTAGGCAGAGATTTGTAAGTCTGGCGGCGTGGGCATTCTCACATTACGCATGTAACCATGGTTCCTCGAAGGAACGAGACGCTGCGCTTTTAAGCTTCCTGGTCTCTGACGTCACCCGCCTATGACGTCTCGCCCATCCATTGGACTGATTACACACGTGATTCAGAGCGGTTCACGCTGAGGGGCGTTCCCCAAAGCATCTCCGACGCAGTGTCTTGAAAGGGGGATGTACAGTAGGTAGACATCCAAAATGGGTAATACCGCCGCAGGGCCGCGGCGTTAACTGCAAATCAGTCACGTGTTAAAATCATTCGCGAAACTACCGCCAGGTGGCGCAAAGGGACGGATTGCGAACTGAATGTAATTGTAAAATGAAAGGAAGACGTTAAACAACAATAACATTATAATATACATTATAACATCCTTAAAAGCCATTAAAAAATAGGATAGTCTTAGACTACAGTCTACTCATCAGAAAATTAAAGAAAGGCCTTTACACAAAGACTGTTATGCATGCTATTGTTTTTAAACAGTCATTATATATATATATATACGTATATATATATATATATATATATATATATATATATATATATATATACATATATATATATATATATACAGATTAAAATGTTTTCATTTCGATTCATTCTTGGTTAAAAAAAAAAATAATAATAATAATCTTCAGGTTCCATTTGCAGAGCGAAATGAGAACGGTCCAGCATTTACAAATAATTCTTATTAACTCTGTTATTATTCTTGATTTTTCAAACTGCTTTGCATTTTTGAATTATGCCTTTACTGTGTGACCAATAATTGTGAACTGTGACTTTGATCGCGCTGGTGCCTCACGCGCACATATTCATTGGAAACAGCAGTCGTTCACCGAGCAATGCGGCGCGAGCAGCGGTCCACTTTGCCATAATTTTGCTAATTATGATACTGAAACACGTGTGAAATCCAAAGCTTATTTTACCTAATGAATAAGAGATTAGCTTCAAATGGGCAACATGTTTGGATTTGTCCGGAATGAGAGAGATAAGCCCAACCTTATGTATCACTTTAAATTATTTTTAATTATTATTATTTTTGTTGTTGTTTATAAGCCTATATTATTATTTAGCCTGCTGCAATTATATTTATCCATTAGAATTATATATTTGTAATTCTTGTTCTGTTCTGATAAATTTTTTACATTTAAAGGATTTGTTGTAAAGTGAAGGGAACTAAAAATGTCCTGTTGGTATATTAGCATACAGCATTATTAGGCCTGCCGTTATTATTTCTGAATGTAATAAAATGCAACTCTCACAAATGTAATTTATTTTTTAGCGTGTTTTTGTGTATGTTTTTATCCAGCTTTATTTTTCCATTGCATCTAAAAATTATTTTGTGCATCACATTCACTTCGTGAACAAAACAAATATAACTTCAGATCCGCCTCTCGCGTTGCTCAGCTGTGGACGATTTCAAAATGTTTGATGTAAAGGTTGCTGTCACATTTTATACAGGAATTGTTCATTAAAAAAAAAAAAAAAAAAAAAAAAAAAAAATATATATATATATATATATATATATATATATATATATATATATATATAGTTAGTTTTATGCTAACATGCAATCAAGTCTTCGGATACTATACAAGATACAAGTTAATTTAGGCTATTTAACATGCACTGTGACATTTTACAGTTTAATAGTATTGAAATTCAAGTTGAATCTAGTATAAAAAAGGTTTTAATTGATTAAATTATTTCTATAAAATAAATAAGTTAGCATGACTTTTTCATCATAACATTTTTTACGAGGTGTATTCGTTTTCTGAAACCAAGCACCCACTTTTTACTTTTTTAAATTTATGAATCGCTCGCATATCTCCTACAACCTACAAATAAGGGCTAATAGAGGTTCTTTCTTTAATTGTTTATTTATAATGTTTATTCTTGAAGAAAATAAGTATTTATTCTTTAATAAAATAAGGGACGCGGCGTTAACTGCAAATCAGTCACGTGTTAAAATCATTCGCGAAACTACTGCCAGGTGGCGCAAAGGGACAGACTGCGAAATGAATGTAATTGTAAAATGAAAGGAAGACGTTAAACAACAATAACATTATAATATACATTATAACATCCTTAAAAGCCATTAAAAAAATAGGATAGTCTTAGGCTACAGTCTACTCATCAAAAATTTAAAGAAAGCCCTTTACACAAAGGCTCTTATGCATGCTATTGTTTTATAACAGTCATTATATATATATATATATATATATATATATACATACACGGATTAAAATGTTTCATTTCGGTTCATTCTTGGTTAAAAAAAAATAATCTTCAGGTTCCATTTGCAGAGCGAAATGAGAACGGTACAACATTTACAAATAATTCTTATTAACTCTGTTAAAATTCTTGATTTTTCAAACTGCAAACACTTTGCATTTTTGAATTATGCCTTTACTGTGTGACCAATAATTGTGAATTGTGACTTTGATCGCGCTGGTGCCTCACGCGCACATATTCATTGGAAACAGCAGTCGTTCACCGAGCAATGCGGCGCGAGCAGCGGTCCACTTTGGCATATTTTTGCTAATTATGATACTGAAACACGTGTGAAATCCAAAGCCTATTTTACCTAATAAATAAGAGTTTAGCTTCAAATGCGCAACATGTTTGGATTTGTCCCGAATGAGAGCGATAAGCCCAACCTTACATTATGTAGCCTATCGCTTTAAATTATTTTAATTATTTTTTTTGATGTTGTTTATAAGCCTATAATATTATATAGCCTGCTGCAATTATATTTATCCATTAGAATTATATATTTGTAATTCTTGTTCTGATAAATTTTTTACATTTAAAGGATTTGTTGTAAAGTGAAGGGAACTAAAAATGTCCTGTTGGTACATTAGCCTATAGCATTATTAGGCCTGCCGTTATTATTTCTGAATGTAATAAAATGCAACTCTCACAAATGTAATTTATTTTTTAGCGTGTTTCCCTGAATAGGAAACGAGATGCCGCGGTCCCGGCCGTTCCGTACCTTGATAGCATTTCTTCAGTTCATGAAATCTGAGCGAAATAACACGCGGCACTCAGGTATACTATGCATACGCATGCGTAAGGCGGTGCCAAGCGCTATTTGGCCAATAAAATTGGCGGGATGGTATAGGGTTTCAGACATTCGTTACAACGAGAGGTGTTCCCATACGGTGACGTCACCGCAGCATCTCGTTCCCTATTCAGGGAACCGTGGTTACATACGTAACTGAGATGTTATGCTAGTTAGCTTAGCATGCTAATTGGTTAGCATGCTAACTGTTTGTCATTTGTTCTAATGTGACTCTTCAACTATCAGGTTAACCGTAAGCTATGTGAGTATTTAACCCTCTGGAGTCGATTAACGCGTATACGCGTTTTGGGGTATTTTCTCCTGATAACCCCGAAAAGAACTTAAATTACACTTTCAGTTTTGATCGTACAGATAAGAGCAATACATCAATCGAATCTGTAAAGGGTCTAATTTTTTGTATACAGACATAATAACAACAAAACTCTGTGCACTTATAAAATAAAGATAACAAACAAGGAGTGCTGTCTGCAGCCTTTGTCTGCGCTTATCTTCATTTACAAACGCGTCATTAAAATGAACTGTAACTCAGTGAATACTCAACGAAGAGACATGAGAGATATATCTATAGAAAGCCTAGAAAGCCATGTCTACTTTTAAACTGAATAAGTGCTGCCGAAAACAAATATTCTGTGATAAAGTAATCCATATGAAAACAACGCGATGTCCGTTTTTCACGTCTCCCTTCATTATCTTCTAATGTGACCACGCCCCCGCACTGAACGCGCTTTTGAGATGATAATGTTTCACTGAAGCGTGCGACTTGAATACGCCCACACAACAGAAGACAACGCAGGAAGATTGTTCTTCAAGTTTTTTTTTATTTTACTGTTTGCTTCGCGATGAGAGAAATAAGACATAATTCACCCCAAAAAAGATGTGATGTGTTGAGGATTTGAGATTTGGATTTCCTCAGAAAAAAAGAATGAAGCACTTTATTCAGCAGAGATCATAAACATGAGTAAGTCTCTTTTTATTTATTTATATACTTGTACTAGTTTTCTCTAACGTGTAAACATTTTACTAGCTAGACTTTTTCCAAACTATAATTCCTGGCTAAATGTATAATCAAGTGAAATATTATGAAGTTTCAATAACAATATACACTACTATACCATTCAAAAGCTTGATGTAAATAATATAAATGTACCAATAAATGTAACTGTAACAAATGTAACAAACAATGCTGTTCCTTTCAATTTATCCCCCCTAAAAAACCTGAAAAACATATTCTCAGCTCTTTTCAACATTAATAATAATAATAATAATAATGATAATAATAACAATAAATGTTTTTTGTAGAAAATAAGATTGTTAAAAGGATTTCTGAAGGATTGTGTGACTGGAGTAATGATGCAAAAAAATCAGTTTGAAAGTCAGCTTTGATTGTTCCTAATAAACTGTTTAACTGCACTCACAAGTGAATATTACATTATGTTGTGGGATAATTAAATATATTCTAAATAAACTACAAACATAAAATAATATACATTTATTTTGTCCTCACATTCTTTCTTGTAACTCATCCCTCTCAGTGACACAGCTGACTGAATGGCTCATTATGCAGCTCGTTATGCAGGCCTTTGTCTTCTCAGGTGTGAATTCATGATAGTTGACGCCTACTCACATATGACTTTTACCAACAAAAAGTGTCTTAGAAATTTTAAATCAATATATTGTTTTCTGTAAGTGAGTAAACAAGATGATTTTCACATCATTTAGAAAAAAAAATTCTAGGCTACAAGCTCCAGTTCTCAAAAGTCCCGGGAACCAGTTTTCTGTATGTGTTTTATTGCCTTATTCAAGTGATTTAACAGTTTTAGTTTTTCACTAACCACGCATAACATTTTTTTTCTCAAAAACACAATCATGTACATACATGCTGCTCACATATTATTATAGCCCAGTTTGTGCTGATTACAGTGAGATTAGACTTTAGCCATTTAGATATTTATAAGAAACTGAAAAAAGCACAAATGTCAGGGTATGACAAAACTTCTCCAGGCCCCAAAAATACCCTTAGACTCCAGAGGGTTAAGTTAGTTTAGCATGCTAATCTATCTAAAATCCAAAATTTTTGTGAGCTCATTCTCACACTTAAACTTCTCTTCTGCAGCCTGTTGAATTTGTGTCAACTCTGCTAAGCTGCTGGCACCGAAGCTTGTAATGTTGTGGGTTTGAGTCCCACATGGTACAACTTTATAAAATAATGTGTAATGTTGTGGTGTTTTTATTCGTTTATTATCCCAAAGCAGCATTGGACAAACCTTTATTGCTCCTGTATTGGAAATAAATGTTTTTATCCATGCTGTGTTCATTTTCCACTCAAACTTCTGTTCATTCTTAGTTGATTCTCACCAATAATTCTGAACCAGCTTTTTTTTTCACGTTCATTCAATTTCTGCTGTTTTTGATTTTTGATCTTCCTTCTCTGCACTGCGCTATAGCCCCTACAGGGGCTTGGCCCCGTATCGCTGCTTGCAGCTATATTTTTTCTCTTTTGTTTGTCTGTCTGTATTGCTTTGTTTGTTTAATTTAATTTAATAATAATAATAATAATAATAATAATAATAATAATAATAATAATAATAAATACAATAAATAAATGTGGTAAAAGGCAAATAAAAAAAGTCAAATGTAGTCCCTGTTCATAATCTTGCAGTATAGAACTGTATGCTGCATGTTTGTCTTTTTCTCATAAGACCATATGATCTGTGTGACTAATTCCCTGAAATCCTATTTGTCAATCCAGAAATGGCTGAAAGCTAAAGGTCCAATGTGTCTTGTTAAAGTATGTTATTCTCCAGTTTGTTAAAGTCAAATTACCTGCAAAGATACCATCATTTTAAATGTTAGAGAAACAATAATCACAATAGGATTATGTTAACAGCACTACAGTTAGACTATAAACTGAAGCATTCCACTGAACAGTCATCACTGTAGTATACTACAGAAATGTTGTAATGCTGAAAACTAATTTCAAAAAATGTAAACAGGATTGTTGATGCCTCGTTTTTGCTGGTATTTTCAGCTGAGCACTAGCACACACAAGCATCTTGGAATCAGAGGCAATATGAGGACATAGTCTAGTCACAAAGCTCCTATTATTGTGTGACCTATGATCTTGCTGATTCTTAAACTTGAATAAACGCTTTCATAAGTTGTGGCAGTAAGAGTATGAAATAGTTGTCAAATTGCTAAAAATATATGATATTTGAAAACATTTTTCAGTGGCTTCAAAAAATATTTGGATAGTTTACAAAAATTATATATATATATATATATATATATATATATATATAGATATATATATATATGAACAAGTACAATTGTATTTTAATTCCATATCAAAATGTTATTTATTTTATATGGCACAAGCCTATCAGTCAAAACATTTTACAAAATATGAAACACATTCCAAAATATGAAGCAATATATACTATTTTTAAAATGGAGACCAAGGGATACTGAGAACACAGTTACAAATCTTTGTGGAATGTGTTCATATGTTAATATGATGAACTACATCAGTGGTCAGTTTGGTAGGATGCCTGTGTAAACTTGAGGAGAACTGACTTCACATCTTCAGTAAAAATCTACTTAATACCACATGGTTAAAAATCATTTAAAAAGTGGTTCAGAAAACTGATGGTACTTAAAAAAAAAATACAAATAAAACGGCTTAGGATCAGTTGCTTGCAGAGTCCATTAAAATGTTCACACAAAGTTATTTATGTGCTTACAATATCTAACATCAAATACTTCTAGGGTAAATGTACCTTTGCAATCATGACATGTCAGTTGACATTGTCAGGTAGCTTACATGGGGCATCAAGTTGACTTTTTTTATTTTTTACTTAGCTTACAGTTTGTCTGCTTGTCATTATGACTTAAAGCAGCTTATATAAGCAAGCATTATTGCAGCATTTCTTTAGATATTGGTTGTTCTATATGAGATCATGAGTGGCCCGAAGGTGTGGTTGTCCTGAGACTGAGCAAGAGGTGACATCTCACATGAATATTCCTCATGACCCAGCTTTTAGCCCTAAGTAAACTGGCAAACAAGGCCAGCATTTCAGATATTTCTCCACCCACCATTACCAATTAACACCATTAAATGATCATGTGGTGCCTTGAAAGGGAAAAAATCTCAAAAACAGCAGTCTCAGAGCACATCTTGCTTGTTTGTTTGGATGTGTGGTTTTAGGGCTGTTTGCAGACACTCACAGGCCATACAAGTCATATCATGTTTGAGAGAGCTTTATGCTAGTATATTTATTCTATTAGCCAGTGTATCTAATTCTAGTAGATAGTGTTATAAATTCATAGATAAAAAGATAATTATCTATGAACAATTATATGTCAGTATGGTGTCAATGACACAAGTTTAATTTTTTAAGACTAAAACTACGTATGTAGGTTAACTAACACCTTGGACTAATGGGAAAGACCACAAACTGTCTGCTAAGGTGACTGTTGTGGCAATTTTCTATTTCAAAAGTATGAGACAAAAGTCTTTTGAATATTTATTTTCCTGCAGGAAAGGTCTACACTCATACAGTCATTCAGGATTGGCTGTAGATTGCAACAAAAAGGAAACACACAAACTCAACATTTATACCTTCATCAAAAGCAGATGCTTTGATCTTATCCAATCATAATGCATATTCAATTTATATGTCCATTTAAGGTGCCTAACTATGTCCTCCAGATGCATTTTTGCAAAGAAGCCAGGACATCTAAGAAGCTAAAATAACATTTCCTATCTAATACTTGTCTTGCACACATTAAATAGATTTCGTGTTATCTCGCAGCTCATCGAAAACTCAAGCATTCTGAAACATTTACAGACCAGTACCGCTGCTCCCTATATGCAGAGTACACAGTTTGCATAGGCCACTAACTCCCAGGGGGGGCACTATCCCAGTTGTAAAAAAAAAAAAAAAAAAAAACTTTTGTTCTATATTAATATTAACATAGCCTACATATACATGAATAAAAATCTAAACATGAACATATATACAGTTAAAAAAAAAAATGGTGAACAGGCAGTAGGCTAAACATACGTGACGCGCCATTCCTGCATCTGTGCCCACGCCCACCCTCAGTTTATGTTTGCAGCTGACTGCAAATTATCATAATTGATGGACAACTATGCCCAGAAAAACACATCACAAACACATCAGCAGTCCGGCGCCGAGAAAAGAAAAAGAAAAAAAAAAAAAAAAAAAAAAAACAGGAAGAAAGTTGTGTATTATTTTCATGTTCATAATCCTGTGTAAAAAAAAAAAAAATTCTGTTGTCATTAATAATGTGTTTTGATGTCGGGAATAATTTCACAGCCACCAACACATCTGCCTTAATATTCTCTCTGAGTTTCCATGTTCCTTAACAAAAATTAACCATGGTTTTACTACGGGAAAAAAAAATCGTGGTTCTTGTAGCCATGGTAACCACAAATTAACCATTGCTTTGTTACTTCAAATCAGAAAGAACTTTATTGGCAAGTATGCTTGCACATACAAGGAATTTGTTTTAGTGACATAAGCTTCCAGTACACAGAGACAACACACAGACAAAAAAATAAAAAAAAAAAAAAAGACAAATATTGCAAAATAAAGCGGAAAATAATTAAATTGTATGAACAACTGATAATGGTAATGGAATAGAATAGAGTGAGATGCAGGGATGTACTAGGATGGAGGGGTAACAAATAAATATAAGGATATTACAAATTTTTATTACATAAGTTGGGAACATTTAACTGTTCATGAGGTAGATTGCCTGTTGGAAGAAACTGTTCTTGTACCTGGCTGTCCTGGTATTTGCAGCTCTTGAAGCACCGGCCAGATGGCAAAAGTTCAAAAAGGGGGTAACTTGGATGTAAGGGATCGAGAGTGATTTTCTGAGCCCTTTTCCCTCACTGGGCACCAATAATCCTATCAGCAGTCCAAACTGTTCTCTGTATTCTTCTGATGTATGATTTTGTAGCTGAACCAAACCAGACAGTTATTGCAGTACACAAGACAGACTCAATTACGGCTGAGTAGAACTGTTTCAGCAGCTCCTGTGGCAGGTTAAACTTCCTCACCTGGTGAAGGGAAGTACAACCTTTGTTGGGCCTTTTTAACAATGGAGTCAATGTGATCGTCCCACTTCAGGTCCTGAGAGATGGTGGTTCCCAGGAATATGAATGACTCCACTGCAGCCAAAGTGCTGTCTATGATGGTGAGTGGGGGGGAGTGCAGGGGGTTTCTCCTGAAGTCCCACTATCATCTCCACTGTTTTTGAGAGAGTGTTCTGCTCCAGGTTGTTAAGGACTACTGCACCATGACTGTAGTGTCATCTGCAAACTTCAGGAGCTTGACAGAGGGGTCATTTAAGGTGCAGTCGTTGGTGTAGAGGGAGAAGAGCAGTAGGGAGAGAACACATCCCTGAGGGGCACCAGTGTTGGTGGAGCGGCTGTTTTGACCTGAATTTCCCCCAGTCTCACTAGCTGTTGCCTATCTGTCAGAAAGCTGGTGATCCACTGACAGATAGAGCTAGAAACAGAGAGCTGGGTCAGTTTGGTCTGGAGGGCTGTTGGGATGATGGTGTTGAAATCCAAACTAAAGTCTACAAACAGTATCCTCACGCAAACAAGCAAACCAGGTCCGTGGATGATGCAATAAACATGGGATTGCACTTCAACCTGCAACATCTGGACAAAACAGTGACTTTTGTCCAGATGTTGCAAGATGAAGTGCAATCCCATGTTTATGTTCATCTTCCCACGGACCTGTTTGCTCGGTAAGCAAACTGCAGGGGGTCCAGTAAGGGTCCCGTGCTGTGTCCTTCAGATAAGCCAGAACCAGTTTTTCAAAACGACTTCATGACGACAGATGTTATAGCTACAGGTCTGTAGTCAATTAAGTCCTGTTATCTTGGGTTTCTTGGAACGGGGATGATGGTGGAGTATTTGAAAGCAGGAAGGCACTTCACACAACTCCAGAGATCTGTTGAAGATCTGTGAAAAGATGGGGACCAGCTGGTCAGCACAGGTTTTCAGACAGGCTGGTGTAGCACCATCTGGGCCTGGTGCTTTTCTTATTTTGTTCTTCCTGAAGACCTGGCGCACATCATCCTCACTGATTTGAAGTGCAGGAGGGGAGGAGAGGGGAATTGCAGGAGGTGTTAACGGTTGTGTAGGGAGATGATCAAAATGGGTGTGGGGAGTTTCAAATCAACAATAAAACTCATTCAGGTCGTCTTAGCAAGTTGTTGGTTCGCCTCAGTGCAGGGTGGTGGTATCTTGTCGTTTTTATGATGGCCTGTCAGCCGTTTCCACACTGAAGTTGAGTCATTGGAAGTGAACTGATCTTCCAACTTTTTAGCTTAGGTCCCTTTTAGCCACTCTAATCTCTTTGTTCAGTGTGTTTTCCATGGCCTGATTATAGAAGACTTCTGTCCCCCATTCTGTAGGCATCCTCTTTGGCCTGATGAAGATGTTTGAGTTTTGCTGTAAACGCATGGCTTATCATTGTTGAATGTTAAATAAGTCCTGGTAGGAATGCATATATCCTCACAGAAACTAATATAGGATGTTACAGTCTCTGTGAGTTCGTCCAGATCAGTGGTAGCAGCTTCAAAAACACTCCAATCAGTGAGGTCGAAACATGTTTTTAAAGCCCACTTTGTTTCATTGGTCCATCTCTTTACAGTCTTTACTATAGGTTTAGCAGATTTATGTTTTTGACCGTAGGTTGGTATAAGTTGAACCAGGCAGTGATCAGACAGCCCCAAAGCTGCTCATGGAACAGAGTGATATGCCTCCTTTATTGTGGTGTAACAGTGATCTAGTATGTTACTGTCTCTGGTGGGACATGTAACATGCTGTCTGTATTTTGGCAGTTCACGGGAGAGACTTGCTTTATTTAAGTCCCCAAGAATGATTTAAACAGAGTCTGGGTGCTGTTGTTCTGTCTCTGTGATCTGATCAGTGAGTTTTTCTGTAAAGCCAGGCTCACGTGCGCCCGTGTGCGGAGGGATGTAAACACTCACAAGAATGAACGAGTGATAACGTTCAGTAAAAATTGTCAGAATAATTGAAATCCGGTAAAATATTTTGTGCTGTGTTCTGCCCTTATTTCAAGCAATGGAAAATTAGAAACAGAATATCCCTAGTAAACTGCTATAAAAGCAGAGCTTTTACAGAGTCAGTTGTCAACAAACTGATATTGCTGCAAAGGATGCTGTTAATTTGTATACAGAGTGTCAAATCTTTCTCTCAGACTTACTCTTAATTCCTACATATTCATGTACCAACAACAAATTGCATGAAATTCTTCTTAAAATTGCTAACACATTTTTTTATACCCCTTTCATTGATGAGGTTTGATTGAGTGGTATCACAGCAAATATTGTTAAGGTCATTTAAGCCCACCACATGCATTTTACTTCAACATGCAGACTCTCAATGTTCTGCACAATTTCCCTTCCAAAACAACCGTGTGCTCCTTTTCTCCGTCATGTTTGTTGGCTTTTAATGTAAGCTGTTGAAAAACTTTACCTAAATAAGATTTAAAAACTGCATGGTTGTTTTAAAATCAACTGTTATACCGCTCTCATCATAATAACATCATCATCAATAAACAACCTCTCTGCAATCTTATTTTCAGAGTCAACCAATGGACATATATCTGTTTCTTAAACCAGCTTAGTTTATATTTGTTTTATTGTATTGATCTCTCGGCATTCTTTCCTCTAATATGTTTTATCTAGAGCCAAACACACTTTATTCAAGCCCCGTTCCCTCTCTTCTCTATAAAGACACTAAAGTGCCATTAAGCGCTTCAGATTAACACGTGGTAGCAGTTATTTTACCCAACGCTAGCAGAAAACATGACAAGCAGGCAAAAATATATTGATACTTATGAATATCCCTGGTCTAAGGTTTAACTTTGAGCTCCCTACATAACTTTGTTTAACATTGGTCATTTTAAGCTCAACTAAAGCACAAGTATCACATATCAGACATTTGGGTATGCTAAATAACCATGCAACTAATCAGCAATTTAGAAATGAAATATGTTTTCCTCTCACAACTCAATCTCCTATGTCGATTTGCAGGTTGTATCGTAATCTCACAACTCACAACTCTAAAGAGTTCTTACAAACACCCCGGTTGTCCTTCCCTTTACCCACATATACACAATTAGATTTTTTTTTTCCTTTTTTCCCTTTCTTTTTCTTCTGCCTTGGATTGCAAACTTTAATCAAATTGTATGAGAATATTCTGACTTTAGTCCAGTAAAGTGACTTACCACACATTCTCATTCTAAAAAATATGAACCTCTAATGTCTTCATTTTAGTCAT
Source organism: Cyprinus carpio (assembly GCF_018340385.1). Lineage (NCBI taxonomy): Eukaryota > Metazoa > Chordata > Actinopteri > Cypriniformes > Cyprinidae > Cyprinus > Cyprinus carpio. The sequence continues at coordinate 6,807 of NW_024873071.1, read as the reverse complement.
CACCCTGTTTTCCCTATGTCTATGTCTAGTATCACTGTGTCTAATAATCACCTTACCACACTTTACTGAAGTAAAATCCCCTAGATCTGATATCATTATATAAGATTAAGGACAAAAATGACCTGTTATCTACAAAGCCAATTACAAAAACAGTTGGGGACACTGTACAAAATTGTGAGTAAAAAAAGGAATGGAATAATTTAAAAATCTCATAAACTTATATATTATTCACAATAGAATATAGATAACATATGAAATGTTGAAAGTGAGACATTTTGAAATGTCATGCCAAATATTGGCTCATTTTGGATTTTCATGAGAGCTACACATTCAACACAAAAGTTGGGACAGGAGGTAGCAATAAGAGGCCGGAAAAGTTAAACATGTACATATAAGGAAAAGCTGGAGGACCAATTGCAACTTATTAGGCTCAATTGGCAACATGATTGGGTTATAAAAGAGCCTCTCAGAGTGGCAGTGTCTCTCAGAAGTCAACGAGCATGGGGCATGAGGATCACCAATTTCCCACTCCTGACCAATGCTGCGCCGAAAAAATAGTGAAGCAATATCAGAAAGGAGTTTCTCAGAGAAAAAATTTCAAAGAGTTATCATCATCTACAGTGGCATAATATCATCCAAGATTCAGAGAATCTGGAACAATCTCTGTGTGTAAGGGTCAAGGCCGGAAAACCATACTGGATGCCCATGATCTTCGGGCCCTTAAACGGCCCTGCATCACATACAGGAATGTTACTGTAATGGAAATCACAACATGGGCTCAGGAATACCTTCCAGAAAACATTGTCGGTGAACATAATCCACCGTGCTATTCGCCGTTGCCGGCTAAAACTCTATAGGTCAAAAAAGAAGCCATATCTAAACATGATCCCAGAAGCGCAGGCGTTTTCTCTCTGGGCCAAGGCTCATTTAAAATGGACTGTGGCAAAGTGGAAAACTGTAGTGTGGTCAGACGAATCAAAATTTGACAGTTCTTTTTGGAAAACTGGGACGCCATGTCCTACCGGACTAAAGAGGACAAGGACAACCCAAGTTGTTCTATTGTGCATCAATTACAACATCATGGGCTGCGTAGAAGAAAGATCCGGGTACTGAAATGGGCAGCCCTGCAGTCCAGATCTTTCACCCATAGAAACATTTGGCTCATCATAAAGAGGAAGATGCGATAAAAAAGAAGACCTAAGTACAGTGGAGCAACTAGAAGCCTGTATTAGACAGAATGGGACAACATTCCTAATTCCTAAAACTTGAGCAACTTGTCTCCTCAGTTCCCAGATAGTTTGCAGACTGTTATAAAAAGAGAAGTGGGGATGCAACACAATGGTAAACATGGCCTTGTCCCACTACTTTTTCGAGATGTTGTTGATGCCATGAAATATAAAATTAAAATAAAAACAAAATAAAAAAATAAAATCTAAAAGTCTAAAAATACTACAATTACACATTTTTGACACTTTGGAGAAATATTGAAATTTGAAACTTCCACATCATTGCATTCTGTTTTTTATTCACAATTTGTACAGTGTCCCAACTTTTTTTGGAATCGGGTTTTGTATTACAAACTATAGCATTTATAATTGTAACATCTGTATTAGGATCTTAAAACCCTCAAGAATTCTTTAAAAACAGTTCCTATATTATATTATTTTTTTTACATAAATGTGTCTAATAAGTGTCTCTATAGTGTACAGCATTAAGTATTTTCCTCTATTCAATTTACCATTTACCTGAAAATTTCAAATCTTGAAATCTATATCAACACTCAGCCCTCCTGAGCTTGAAGCGTAAACTGTTAAACCATTAGTTTTCAGTCACAGTCTTTCGTCCCAGTGTGTTGATCTGTCTCACTAGCCCTTATGGCTATGTCCCACACTAAATAGTCGTTTGCGTTTAAAAACACAAATATTTCTCTCTCCGTTTTGGCCTTTCTCGTCCACACTGCGACAGCGTTATTTAGGCAAACGAAAACGTTATATTCTTTGAAATGTGGACCCCCCCCCCCCCCCCCCCCCCTCTCCAAAGTGGATAAAGTTGAACACGCTGTTGTTTTTTTCGCTGCAGTGTGCACTGTGAAAACGGAGTCTTTCAAAAAAACGATGATTCATTTTTAGTCCATGCTGACAGTCATGTGTGACCAATTCATCAGCAAAAATGGTGGAGGCGCACATTGTAGCGGCATTTGTTTTGATCTTCTCGCTGTTTTGACAGCACCGTTAAAGATTAATGTCGGTGTTGTACATGGCTTCCAGTATACTTGCTGTTGGTTCACAGGAGCACGGAATGTTTACTCAGTACTTGTTGTTCAGGGGTGGGTGAACTCCAGACAACAGTTTTGCGTTTCAGACTTGTACATGGAAAGGGTGTGTCATGTGTCGCCCTGCTGTTTCTGTTTGTGCGCTCGTCGTCTGCGTGTGGCTGTCCGTGGTGGTACTCCCTCTTCCCATTTAACGTGGGGGTGGAACTTGGGTTTCGGGTGTCCTCTGTCTGGTGAGCTGAGTATCGCGCTGACGGAACCTTTAGAAGGTCTAGGGCTGGTGGTGTGCGTTTGTTTGCTACACAAACCCTGGCTCCTGGACAGCTCCCGTCGCTACAGCACTCTTCATCTCCCACCTCCAGTCTTCCAACCGAATCTTTGAACCACTATCATGATAGGCGTTGCACTGTTACAAGTGCTACTTGAGTCGGGACAGGACGGTTGTTGCTGGATGAGGGTCTGGCACTGAAGGCTGTCGACAAAATAAATGACTTGAAAGCGGGTGCCGGAAGATTGACGGTGGTCTCCGCAGAGCCGGGTTGAGGTCATAGTGATCTAAGGGATTCTTTGTATCTATCTTTGTATCCTCTGAGGTAACTGTGTAACGAGAACTCATATTCAAGGCCAGACAACAGGAACTGAGATCACACGGTCGGACGTCTGTTAACAAAGAATTGCATGTAACTTTATAACCCCCCCTTACAAAATTTTTTTTGTTAAGTGATGAAGGCAGATCTGAATATGAGCATTTGGATTTCGCCCTGACAAACTTGTGCTTCTAAAATAATCAGAGAAGTGTGCAGGGCTAATCACATTTCAACACTGGGTACCGAGTAGGTTTCTCACTTCCATTTACAGAGTCCCGAGGGACAGAGAAATTTGTCACAAACTTTTATCAACCACATGGAATGCGCCTGCACGTGTCTATGAGCTTTTTGACTTGCACACATAGTCGAAGAATAAAACAGCCGTCAGACAACTCCACTGATTACATTAACAGGAAAAGCAAATTCTTGCTAAATGTGCCATCTAATCTAACCTGTTGACTTCGCAAATCTTTGTCCCGCCTTGGTCCCCTTGGTGTTGTTACATAAGTGGCCTGGTTGCGTTTTCGTTCAGCGACTGCGCGTCCAGAAGTTTGCAAATAATGTCAAAAAATCAATAGCTTACTTGAGGAGACGAAAAAATTCCTTTCTTTCGGGTCCCAAGAAAAGTTGGTGGAGGGCAGAAGATCCTTTCCTTCCCTGTATTTCTTCTCGGGTGAAGACCGCATGAACCCCTCCCCTGGCCTGCCCTATGTTTATGAACTAGAGTAATGCTAAGTGTAGGTACTATCATACTTCCTCGGCAACTTTCCTACTTTGTGGGTTGTATCCAACATGAACTGTTGAGGGTTTGGACATTTAAAAGCTAACGATTTTGGAGCCTTAAATATTGCACATGGAAAATAAATCTAGGTTCTGTTCTCTTTCCATTAACCATAAATGAATGTGAAATGGCCTGCATTTGCGTTGTTGCATGACTTTTGTGAAGCTTACAGAGAAGAAAAAAAAAAATCATAGTTCACAGCACAACCTAGTGCGTTGCTTGCTAGCGCTGTCTAGTATTGAACAGATCACTCTTGTCGTCAGACACCTAACCTACTACGCCTACCAATAATTTTCCATGACAACAGGTCAATGACAAACTTGAGGATGTAGAGACAGAGTAAACAAATGTTGCTTATCCCAAGGTTTCTTCGATCCCACAAATCATTCGCTCTTAAGTTCTTTGAAGCATTCATATTATTGGGCCATATAAATTCGGCAATTTACTGTTGTTTCGCCATTGTTGCCATTGATATACTATGTTGATCTCTGCATGAACGAGATTCAGACAAAAATTCGAATTGTAAAGTTAACATTATGCTTGTTTGTACATGATAAGTTATATTGTGAACGTGAAGTTATATCATTCAGATTGGGAACATGATAATATATGTCTGAAGTGCTTATGCTAGGAAAGTAGTTTACTGATCAGTAGTTTACACACAAGAATCGTTTCCCAAGTCTAGTGTAGCTGTCAAAACTAAATGGACAGGTATTGAATAAAAAGCTTATGTGCGTTGTCAAAAAATGCATGCTGGTTCTTTTTTATTGTATTTATTTATTTATTTATTTACTTGTGACAAATATAGGCCTAATGTGTGAGAATATTGACATTTTCGCATATAGATCCATGTTTTGTAGGCCTAGCTCACTAAAATAGGCTACCAACTTTTAATGCTCCAATGAACAAGTAAACCACCATTTCTTTAGGATAATATACAATGTTAAAATGTAAAATGTTTCAAATCCGAAATAATGGTGTAATACTATGGCACTTAGAGAAAATACAATCAAAGGCTCATTGGCTTGACATTTTATCCTGTTGGAATTCATTCTAAAGAAACGCACACAAACTTCTTAAGTAGGCCTATCTAAATTTTGCATTTGTGAATATTAATATTTTAACTACAGTGTTTTTCTTCTTTCATTTTCCCCCGACTGCAGCCGTTCAAATGTAACACATTGGTGAGGCAAAGCTGACGGCAATTTTGCAAAAATGTGCTTTGATGCCTTTGTTTGATACCGTGTGGTTAAAGTGCCATTCTCGGTGCTCTTGGCCCGATCAAATGCTGGGCTAAAGCACTTTGCAGATTCGACGGTGGCGGTGCTTACCGGTGGTAGAAAGCACCTCTGGTTGGCCACCTACTGTACGTTTTACGGATGCGCAGTACAGTGATGATAGCATTTCTGTCGTTTTCAGTGTGGGATGACGCACTTTTGGTAGAACGACTGAAAAAAGCGCTAGTGTTGGAAGCAGAGTGTTTTTAAGACAAAAACACCATTTTTCAAACGTTTATCTGGATTAGTCCTCTGATAGACTTCACCAAGGGTAGCCTTTCATGTCACGATGTTTGTGGCCCTTCCGAAAATCTTCACCAGGGTGACTCTTTGCGAGGTTCTCACTTACCTTGGACTACATTTACCATCTGCCATTAATTGCTAATGACACATGCCACCCTGAGACCAATTCACCCCACATATATATCACCACTCCAGTTCACCTGCTCAATCACAGTCGTAGTCTGGTTTAGGTCCGCTTATCACGAGATGTGTCGCTTGTAGCTACGTTTTTTCCTTTGACACTAGCTTATAACCAGTTCTTTTAGTTCTTAGCTCTGCATTTAACACTTCCGTGTCATTGGCTCCTTTGCCTGTCTTTCTCCCTCATCTCGTCTGATCCCCGCCTTGCCTTGAATTTAATAGCCTGTTTTTGAATGACCCCTTTGCCTGGCTGTTTCGGACTGTGTTTGGCACCTTGCGAACTTCACCATTCTCCTGCGATCAGATCCTGTCTCCATTATGACAATCAGAAATAACGTGGTTGTTCCCAAACGTGCCGATTTTCTCAGCAGACACTTCTGGGCCAGGATTTCTAGTATGGGCCTAAAATAATCCATCTCCAGGTCTTTTGGCTTAGGTTTTCCTGTTTCATTCATACGTTAATGACAGTAATTGCATCGTTTGATCCACAATAATTTGCAAGCATTGTATGCGCAAAATCGAGCCATCGTGGTGTGAGAAGAGATAGGTGGGATCTACAGATACATTCAGTCCACTGGATCTGCAAATGTAGCGTGCGTCAGAGCAGTAGGTGCGGTTGGACTGGAAGCAGGCATTGGCAAGAGATCCGATCGGGGTCATGACCTCAACGTACCATGAGTAGAGCATCAACAACCACCACAGAACCGTCTGCTCTCTAGAACTCTCACGTACCTTTAATACAACAAATATGGTCTGCGCAGCGATCAAACAAAACAAAACTTATTCTATTGTGTAGGCAATACTAAAAAAATCCTGGCACAGACGTGTCCTGCGAAAATGGCACGTTTGGCCACCCTACTCAGAATGTCACTTCGCGTCTTTCCATGAGTGGAGAAGCCTGTACACACCACTTTCCCCCCTCTTCATCTATTTTCTCATTCTGTCTCTGCTCTCTCTCAATCCTTGAGCAGACTACAGGCTGTTGTTCTCCCATTTGTCAAGGTGGCTGCTTGGGTCACATCTAAAACTTGAACACTCAAAAACTGCATGAATCAAATTGAACCCCAGATAGCAAATTACACTCGGGCCAGTTCCGGTTAGATTCTCGCCTGCCGGAGACTTAACACTTGGCCCCAACCCGTCTGGTTCCTGATTCCGGCCCGAGCCAGATGCTGCGGCCGTCAGCGAGCCAACACTGCCGCATCCAAGCTGGAATCAGCCCGACAATAAAAACCCGTGAACAGCGCGCCAGACGTGGCCCGGATTCATTTTTAATATCTCCTTTACTGTTCACTAATCTTTCTAACTGATACGCAGCCAACATGTTAACTTTCATTGTAATTATAAATATATAAACATCTCATTGTGATGAATGCCATTTTTAAATTAAAGAACTCACTGGATTAAGTACAATTTATTGTACAAAACTATGAAATGACAGGCCAAAAAAAAAAAAAAAGTTATACA
>NW_024873070.1:13470-18918 GCF_018340385.1 Cyprinus carpio | reverse complement strand
ACCTCACATTTTCTTCAGAAATGTACATTCTTGTTACTATTACTATTCGCCCGAAAAACTTTTGGCGCCGCTACTCTCCTCCTGACTGTTTGTCGTACAACCCATGAATGAGGTTTCAATCGTGCGACTTATTGAGGAAGTGTGCTATGATTTTCTAAAAGCACTCGGATTTACGATATCATACAGCGTGGGGCGCACAAATTGTGTTTAAATATCCCCATAGGCCTTACCATTGGAAAAATTATCCTGACAATCATACTTTGGATCAGAAAGACATAGAGGCTTGGGAGTGGGCTCTTTTGGCTCGGCCTATCAAGCAGTCCATAAGTAGTGACATAACTATTTTATAGCCACGCCCTAGTAACCACTTTAAGCACCCTAACAACTCTTTAACAACATCTAAAAGCTGTATCTCAGCAAAACAACAATATAGAAACACTGGTTCTTGCTTTTTGGATTCAGGTTGGCAAATAGTCTTTAAATATCACATCATATACTATACAACCACACCATAACAACCATTTTCAGTACCTTAGCAACCATAAAGCAATATAAACGACTTATATCTCAGCTCCACAACTTCACACAGACATCATGGGTGGCTACAGGGCCGAGTTTTGCACTGCAAGCACCATCCATTTTCGTCAGAAAGGTACCTTCTAGTTAGTGGTGCTGTGCCGAAGGCAAAGCATCACTTGTATTATCTCACATACTTATTATTCTTCGTTTTTCTTCTTATAGATTCCGTACAAATTTCGGCGCGTAACTAGTCCCACAGTTTTTGTCACAGACCCGCAAAAGAGGTCAACAATCGTGCGGCCTATTCGGGAATGTGTGCTATGACTTTTATCAGCGATATCCGGTGCGTACTTGTTCGCACACCGGGCGAAATATCGCCCGAAAAATCGCATAGACCAACGCATTGCGGCCGACTTTGACGGATCATAGCTCCAAGAGAGAATTTCGCAGAAACATGTGAATCACCCACATTTGGAGAGGCTATCAGGCTGTGCGAGAACATATCCCGCAGTGGGGTACTAAGTTGTACCCTGGGGTCGCAAGAAGCCCCCCAAGTTGCCCCATAGACATATTATGGTGAGGGATCGCCAAGAAACAGCGCGTTTTTCCTACTAGGTACTTTCCTTGAGTTTTGGCATTGAACATAACTCTGAATCACAATGTCATAGAGACATAGGGTGGGCTCATTTTACTCGCAACAACCAATCAGTCATCAGATCTTGTGAAGCAGTCAAACCACGCCCTAGCAACCATTTAGGGTCCCTTAGTAACAAGCTCCATAGGACTTCCATTGAAAAAGATAAAAATAATATCTTTGGATAGAAGTGTCATAGAAACATGAGGGCGGGCTCGTTTGACTCTGGGCAGCAACGGCCATTCACGAATCACATTCAAGACTTCCCATAGCCAAGCCCTAGCTACCATTTAGAGCCCTTAGCAACCCAAAGCATAGAGTGATATCTTAAATCTGAAGATCATAAGCTAGGGGTTGGTTTATACTCCTTCAACTGGCACCAGCCTTTGGAGTATCATCATTGGCATGTTGCCCGGGCCACTCCCTGCACCACAACACAGTACCCTAGCAACCGTTTTTCAAGATCTATATCTCTGCATCATACACGTACAGACATGGAGTTGGTTACATTTGCAGCAGCCTTTTGGAGCAATCTGACGTCACTGCCATCTGTCAGGCCCCACTCCCTAGCAACCCACAAGTACCCTAGCAAACCAGTTAGTAGTTTATATCTTTACAAAACCGAAAATCGTACAGACATGGGGTTGGTTTATATTGCAAGCAGCCTTTGAGTATCATTCATGCCAGAGACCAAGCCCCCCCAGCAAACCAAACAGAGTACCCTAGCAACCGTTTTTTTTCAAATCTATCTCATGCATCGTACGATCGTACAGACATGAGAGTTGGTTATACCTGTCCAAGCAGCCTTTGGAGTATCATCATTGCAGTTTGCCAAGCCACTACATAGCACCCGAACAGAGTACCCTAGCAGACAACCCGTCCGCAAGACATATATCTCTGAATCAAACAGCAGAAAACAAGGCGGTTGGCTCTTTTGCCTCTGCTAGCAAACTGGAATTCCAACATGCTAGTCATGCTATCCATGCATAGCTCAGGCTAATAGTGATTAGCTAAGTGCTCAAATTGGCTAACAACATGCTATGAACTCTATATAAACTACATAGAGACCATCTGTGACATCTACCAACCACCTAGTAACATCAAAAGCAACTACACCGGTTATGATAGCAACTGCCTAGAAACTACCCAGAGCACCCTAGCAACCGCCTAGCAACACATTCGCAACCACCCAAAGTACCGTTAGCAACTGCCTAGCAAACCGCCTAGCAACCACCAAGGTTACCATAGCAACATCCTAACAACCACTCAGAACCACCCTAGCAACCGCCTACCACATCTCAGCAACCACCACCAAATTACCTTAGCAACTGCCTAGCAACCACCCGGTTACCATACAACCGCCTAGCAACCACCTAGCAACACCTTAGCAACACCCCAAATCCTTGCAACTGCCAGCAACCGCCTAGCAACCACCCGACACACCCTAGCAACTGCCTAGCAACCACCCAAAACACCCTAGCACCACTAGCAACACCATAGTGACCACCCAAGTACTTAGTAACTGCCTAGCAACCACCCAGGTTACATCGCAACGCCTAGCAACCACACAACACCCTAGCAACCGCCTAGCAACACCTTAGCGACACTCCCAATACCTTAGCAACCACCCAGGTTACCATAGCACTCACTGCCACTAGCACTTGCATAGCAACCACTCACCCCAGGTTTACCATAGCAACTGCCAACACCCACCCAAAAACCCTCGCAACCGCCTGCACACCTTAGTCAACACCCCCAATACCTTAGCAACTGCCTAGCAACCACCCGAGGTTTTACCATAGCCAACCTCCTAGCAACCCACCCAGAACACCCTAGCAACCGCGTAGCAACACCTTAGCAACCACCCCAAGTACCTTAGCAACTGCCTAGCACCCACCCAGGTTACCATAGCAACTGCCTACACCACCCAGAACACCTAAGCAACCGCCTAAAAACACTTAGCAACCGGCGCCGAGTTTGCCACCTGCAAGAACCACGCACATTTTCTTTTTCTTCAGGAAATGTACATCTAGTTAGTGGTGCTTGCCGAAGGCAAAGCAACACTAGTACTATCTTCACATACTTATTTTCTTCTTTTTTCTTCCCTTCTTAAAGATTCCGTACAATTTCGGCCGCGTAAACTAGTCCCCGCAGTTTTTGTCACACCCGCAAAAGTGGTGTCCAATCTTGCGGCCTATACGGGAATGGTTGCTATGACTTTATAAGCGATCGGTCGTACGATTTTTCGCACAACCGGGCGAAATTCGCCCGAACATCGCATAGACAATGCTTTGCGGCCGACTTTGACGATCATAGCTCCAAGAGAGAATTTTGCCGAAACATGTGATCACCACCTTTGGAGAGGCTATCAGCTGTGCGAGAACACTACCCCGCAGTGGGGGTATACGTTGTACCCTGGGGCGCAAAGCCCCCCAAAGTTGCCCCATAGACATATTAGGGTGATGGAATCGCCCATGAAACGTGCGTTTTTCCCTACTATGTAATTTTACATAGAGTTTTGCATTGAACATAACTTCTGGATCACATGTCAAGAGACATGGGGGGTGGGCTCTTTTACTCAGGCAACTAATCAGTCCATCAGGATCATTTGTAAAACCCAGGTCGTACGCCTGCTTGGCCATTTTAGGGTCCCTTAGTAGCAGGCTCCATGGAGCTTCCATTGCGAAAAGATGAAATTAATATCTTTAGGATAGATTATCGCTGTAGGAAACATGAAAGGTAAAACGTTTTGTGGCTCTGAGGTAGCAGCGGCCAATCCAAAGTTCACATTCCAGGACTTCACTTATGCGCCCTAGCAGCCATTTAGAGCTACCTAGCAACCCCAGAAGCGCCAGAGGGATATCTTAAAATCTGAATATCAAAGGCCATAGGGTTGGTTTGCTTATCATTCATTACTGCCCAGCCAGCCTTTGGAGTATCACATCATTGCGCCGGGTGCAAACCTCTATAGCCAAACACAGTATTACCCTATAACCCGTTTGTTTCCAAGATCTATATCTCTGCATCAGAACATACATTACAGGCAGTTGCGTTTACATTGCATGCAACAGCCACAGAAATCAATGCTGCCAGCTATCCAGATACACTCCCTAGCAACCAACAGAGTACCCTAGCAACCACTTTGCAAGAACTATATCCTCTGCATCAGAACAACAGATGGGGTTTTAGCTTTACTGTCAAGCAGCACCTTTGGGAGTATCGTCATTGGGAGCTGTCAGCCACTCCTAGCAACCCAACAGAGTACCCTAGCCAAAACCGTTTTTGCAAAACCTAATCTCTGAAATCAGAACATCGACAGACCTGGCGGTTGGCTCTTTTGACTCATGCTAGCAACCTAGAATTCCAACATGCTAGTCATGCTAGCAGTTGAATAGCTACATGCTAATAGTGATTAGCTAAGAGATAAATCGGCTATGAACTCTATAAAAAGACCTAAACAACCGAGGGCCTAGTTTTGCCACGCAAGCACACCACATTTTCTTCAGGAAATGTACATTCTAAGTGTTCTATCTAGTCGCCCGAAAACTTTTGGCCGCGCTATCTCTCCTGCACTGTTTGTCGTAGTCTCATGAATGAGGTGTCAAATCGTGCGGCTTGCCTAGAACTCTCTCTGACTACACGCAAGTATTTGCGGCAACTACCAGCCACCTAGTAACAGCCTTAGCAACTACCCCGGTTACCATATATTGGATCAGAATTCAGGAACCACATAGAGATTGGGGGACGGATTTGGGTGGGGCTATGTTGACTCGGCATTGCCAACCAGTCCATGGGGGTTATTAATCTCAGTCTGCCTGGTATCATTTGTAGCCGCCTAAGCAGCCCACCTACAGGACTTATTTTTTTTTTATAGCCTGGCAGCCCACCCCACGGTAACCCATAGTAAGCCGCCATAGCAGACATCTTTAGCAGCCCCCCAGACAACGCTTTTTTAAATGCCTGGCAAAAAGCCATGTGTTGCCGCCTTCCTCGGCCGCAAAATAACCACCTGGCAACGTAAAAGCAGTATGGGAAAGAACTTGGCTTGGGGCTGTTGGGATATTCTCAGGCTGGCAAAAATTATGTCTTGGTTTTGTGATTGTGTGTCTCAAATCCACCCCATTTAAACTATTATAGCCACACCATTATAGCAAACATTGCCCCTTACGCCATCAGAAACCATCTTATAGCCTTAAATCAGGTACAATTATATAAAACTGCTTGCCAACCGGTGGTCCACAACATCACCACAGACACGTGGCGGAAAAAGCATGGCTACCAGCGTGCATACGCTG
>NW_024873070.1:982-12700 GCF_018340385.1 Cyprinus carpio | reverse complement strand
TTTCGGCGCGTACCTCGTCCCGCAGTTTTTTGTCACAGACCCGCAAAAGTGGCGTCAAATCGTGCGGCCTATACGGGAATGGTGTGCTATGACTTTTATAAGCGATCGGGCGTACGATGTTCGCACACCGGGCGAAATATCGCCCGAAAAATCCCATAGACAATGCATTGCGGCCGAATTTGACGGATTGTAGCTCCGAGAGAGAATTTCGCAGAAACATGTGGATCACCACATTTGGAGAGGCTATCAGGCTGTGCGAGAACATACCCCGCTGTGGGGTATAAGTTGTACCCCTGGGGCGCAAAAGCCCCCCAAAGTTGCCCCATAGACATACTATGGCGAGGAATCGCCCATGAAACCGAGCCACTTTTTCCTACTATGGGGAATTGCATAGGGATTTTGTATTGGACATAACTCTGGATCACAATGTCATAGAGACATGGGGGTGGGCTCATTTTACTCAGGCAACCAATCACTCTGTCAGGATCATTGTGAAGCAGTCAAGCCACGCCCTAGCAACCATTTAGGGTCCCTTAGTAACAAGCTCCATAGACTTCCATTGAAAAAGATAAAAATAATATCTTTGGATAGAAGTGTCATAGAAACATGAGGGCGGGCTCGTTTGACTCGGGACAGCAAACGGCCAATCACGAATCACATTCAAGACTTCATAGCCACGCCTTAGCAACCATTTAGACCACCTTAGCAACCCAAAACATAGAGGGATATCTTCAAATCTGAATATCATAAAGGCATAGGGGTTGGTTTATGTCATTCATACAGGCAAGCAGCCTTTGGAGTATCATCATTGGCAGCTGTCAGGCCACTCCCTAGCAACCAAACAGAGTACCCTAGCAACCATTTAGTAATTATTATATCTTTACAACCGAAAATCGTACAGACATGGGGGTTGGTTTATATTGGCAAGCAGCCTTTGAGTATCATCACTGACAGATGCGAAGCCACTCCCTAGCAACCAAACAGAGTACCCTAGCAACCGTTTTCCAAATCTATATCTCTGCATCAGTACATCGTACAGACATGAGGGTTGGTTTATATTGGCAAGCAGCCTTTGAGTATCATCATTGGCAGTTGCCAAGCCACTCCATAGCAACCGAACAGAGTACCCTAGCAACCGTCCTGCAAGACATATATCTCTGAATCAGAACATCGTAGAAAGACATGGCGGTTGGCTCTTTAGACTCATGCTAGGAAACTGGAATTCCAACATGCTAGTCATGCTAGCAGTGAATAGCTACATGCTAATAGTGATTAGCTAAGTGCTCAAATTGGCTAACAACATGCTAAGAACTCTATATAAACTACATAGTGACCATCTGTGACAACTTCCAACCACCTAGTACCAGCATAGCAACTACCCCGGTTACCATAGCAACCGCCTAGCAACCACCCAGAGCACCCTAGCAACCGCCTAGCAACACATTAGCAACCACCCAAATTACCATAGCAACAGCCTAGCAACCACACAGGTTACCATAGCAACCGCCTAGCAACCGCCTAGCAACACCTTAGCAACCACCCAAAGTACCTTAGCAACTGCCTAGCAACCGCCTAGCAACCACCCAGAACACCCTAGCAACCACCTAGCAAAACCTTAGCAACCACCCCAAGTACCTTAGCAACTGCCTAGCAACCGCCTAGCAACCACCCAGAACACCCTAGCAACCGCTTAGCGACCACCCAAAGTACCTTAGCAAATGCCTAGCAACTCCCTAGCAACCACCCAGGTTACCATAGCAACTGCCTAGCAACCACCCAAAACACCCTAGCAACCGCATAGCAACACCTTAGCAACCACCCCAAATACCTTAGCAAATGCCTAGCAACCACACAGGTTACCATATCAACCGCCTAGCAACCACCCAGAACACCCTAGCAACCGCCTAACAACTCCTTAGCAACCACCCCAAGTACCTTAGCAACTGCCTAGCAACCGCCTAGCAACCACCCAGAACACCCTAGAAACCGCTTAGCAACACCTTAGCAACCACCCCAAGTACCTTAGCAACTGCCTAGCAACCGCCTAGCAACCACCCAGAACACCCTAGAAACCGCTTAGCAACCACCCCAAGTACCTTAGCAACTTCCCAGCAACCACCCAGGTTACCATAGCAACCACCTAGCAACCACTCAGAACACCCTAGCAACCGCCTAGCAACACCTTAGCAACCACCCCAAAAGTAACCTAGCAACCACATAGCAACACCCTAGCAAACCATCCTGGGTACCCTAGCAACCACCCCAAATACCCTAACAACCACATAGCAACACCCTAGCAAACATCCTGGGTACCCTAGCAACCACCCCAAATACCCTAACAACCACATAGCAACACCCTAGCAACCACCCTGGGTACCCTAGCAACGGCCCTAGCAACCATACTGGGGACCCTAGCAACCACCCCAAGTAAACTAGCAACCACATAGCAACACCCTAGCAACCACACTGGGTACCCTAGCAACGGCCCTAGCAACCATCCTGTGGAAGCTAGCAACCACCACAAGTAACCTAGCAACAACATAGCAAAACAACCCTAGCAATGGCCTTGGGTACCCTAGCAACACCCTAGAAACAATCCTGGGTTCCTTAGCAAACATCCTGAGTACCCTAGCAACCACACAACAACACCCTAGCAACCACCCCAAGTACACTAGCAACCACATAGCAGCACCCAGCAACCGCCCTGGGTACCTTAGCAAGCACATAGCATGTGCTAAAACATGCTAAAAACACCATAGTAACCATCTATGGTAACTAGCAAGAACCAACAAAAAAGCAACCACCAATAAACTAAAACACCATAGCAACCACCCACAGCACAACCAGCACAATAGCAACCACCAATAATGCCCTAGTAACTGTATAGACCCCTTAATCGCCTACGTCACTGTGACGTCACCGCTCTAGCTGGAGGCAAAACATAAGGAAGAATTCATAGCAGGCGCGCTAAAAGTTTGAGGTTTTGACTTTAAAATGTCGTCTTGTTGTGTTTTTTGGCTGCCAGAATAGAAGGAACAGCACTTTTGGTTCAAAACTAAAGTTTCACCGGATCCCGGCCGACATTCCTTTCACAGAAATCAAGAAGACAATTGTGGTTGAATGCAATACGGCTTACAGACTAGACAGAGATGATCATAAAATAATGCTCGTGTTTGCAGTGCACACTTCATATTAGGTAAAATAATCTATGCATATGTACTGGTGTGGTTGGTTTTATTTAGTACAAATCAGCAAGTTTATGTTTTTATAGGTGAAAAGTCACCAACCTTCAGCGCACTAGCTATCTTAAATGTTAAACAAACACACAGCGATAGATGTGTGTGCCATCCTTTGAATGGTCTCTTAAAATAATCCACATTGCTAATCATAGTTAGCCCAGCGATAGGTTACATTAGACAATAAGCCTTGACAAAAATTCCCCAAACCACCCGAAAGTAATTCATATGTTTGTCTAGGAAATATCCAAAACCTGGTTAAAATGTTTCCAATGAGAACAAGATACAAGAACTACACCAGGCTTAGCTAAAAATAAATAAATAAATTAGGCTACTGTAATGTTATCCACTCGTCATTATATTTTTGTCAGATAACCAGTTTGGTCAGTGAACTGAGTGATCAACTGAATTAATTGATAAATGTATGCTAACTCCCACTTTTTTATTATTATTTTTTTTGTCACGGTCCCGCAGAGTCAGTGACTGTACATATACGGACAGTTCCGAACCTTCTTCTGCATCCATGTTTAATAAATCCCTCCTAAAACGTGCTAGTTTACGCTTGTCAACATTGCCTCCGCGCCTCTTTTTGCCTCCAGCTAAGCCCCGCCCACCCGGAGACGTTGCAATGTTTACAAACTTTTAAGGGGTCTATAGCAACCACCAGAATACAATCACAACCACCTATTAGCACCATAGTAACCACCTAGCAAACATCTAGCAACCACTCAGAACGACCTATCAACAGCCTAGCAACTACCTAGCAACCACTGAGAACACCCTAGAAACTGTCTAACAATCACAAAGAGTACCCTAGCAACAACATGGTAACCGTTCAGCAACTACCCAGATTACACTAGCAACTGACTAACAACACACTAGCAAAAAGCTACCAATCACCCATAAAAACCACACCAAAACACTTAGCAGCAACGATACAACATATTGTACAGCATCACTGAGCAGCGTGTGTGGCAGTGGGGAGAAGGATGGAACCTTAACAAGACAAGAAAGTTTATCAGCAACGTTATGGACCAGTACATGAATTAAATTTGTTTACTGATTATGATGAGGACATGAGGGGATTCATTTATTGGACAAGGGAAAATATATATTAAATATATATATTGTGGCATGTTATTTGTATATAAAAAACAAAAAAAAAAAAAAAAAAAAACTTCCTTCTTACACAAGAGCATATATTACATTTTATGTGTGTATCATTGCATTGCATATGTATATCATTATATTACATCAATGTATATCCATCAAACCATATTTTAAAGTTCCTTGGTTTTGTCTCCATTAGAGTTGGGAATTGAATATTTAAATATTTAACATGTAAAGAATGTAATATTTCTGGTTGTAATGAATCTTGTTCCTTAAAATTATAAAATATTATATATCAACCTATATATATATATATATATATATATATATATAGATATATATATATAAGATATATTATATATATATATATATCTATATATAAAATGTTTTTATATGGATAGAAGAGTAACGCTGCATGAATAAAAAAAAAAAAAAAATCCACTGTCTCCATGGGCTCTCTCTTCCATATATGGATAGAAGAGTAACGCTGCATGACTATTGGCTGCGCAGCTGAAGTTCGCGTGCTGATTGGCTGAGTAATACTGTGATAGAGCGAGACCAACGGCAGATGTTCCAGAATTCTCCTGAGGTAAGTAGCGGTGGCTTACTTTTCTAACGTCTGCCTTTAATAACGAATTTTAAGAAATAAAGTATGTTGCTCAAATGGTGTATACTATTGTTGCTTTAAGTTTGTGAATATGTTAGCGAATTCTGAGTATTAGCGCAATATTGCATGAACAAGAGTGCATTTTTAAGGAATTTTAGAAGAGGTTAGTGTTTGACGTTTATGCCGCTGGAGATCGATGGTATCTTTTCCTGCTTGAATGTGCTTTTAGGACAGTATTGGGACAGTATTTCCTAATATTAATTGCCTATTTAAGAAATACATTTGTTTGAGATGGCTGTGAGGCATTAGAAATCCGTGAGGCCTGATTAATGCTGCGTGTTGGGGCGTGATTAATGCAAGTGTTTTTCTGCTGTTCCATAAACGTCTGTATAGTGTTTTTTTCATTGATCCATGAGGTAAAAAAATAGACAGAGCTCTGAAACTACAAACAGACCGCCGTGTCTGACACGCTAGTGATGGCGAATCGGGTCAGATTCACACACGGAGTCCGTGTGAGGTAACGTTAGATATTAATGGACTTATCCGTTTCGTCTCGTTCGCGGGTGCAGGCGGCTTCCCGCTTTGATTGTAAATGAGCGCGAAATCTGTTTATTTTTGGCAACAGAAATTGTTGTTGCGTTAAAGTTATTAACCGCCTATTTCAGAAATACTTTTGTTTGAGGTGACTGTGAGGCATAAGAAATCCGTGAGGCCTGATTAATGCTGCGTGTTGGGCGTGATTAATGCAAGTATTTTCTGCTGTTCCATAAACGTCTATATGGTGGGTTTTCACTGATTCACGAGGTAAAAATAGACAGAGCTCTGAAACTATACACAGACCGCCGCGTCTGACACGCTAGTGATGGCGAATCGGGTCAGATTCACTCACGGAGTCCGTGTGGGGTACATATTAACCGGACTTATCCGTTTCGTCTCGGTCGCGGGTTGCGGGCGGCACCCCACCTTGGGCGTAAATGAGCGCGAAAACCGGTTTTTTTTTTTTTTTTTTGGCCACAGAAAATGTTTGTTGTTGAGTTACAGTTTAGATGCGGTGTCAGCTACACTGTATGTACTTTTTTCATAATTTATGATCGGAATATAATTTAGAGTACTTTTATAATGGTAATGTTTAATGGTCAGCAGGATGAAGTGAGAACTTTAAGTTTGAATCGTGTACGATTTGTGCTAACAATGTATTTATCCATTCATTTATTTTGAGTAATGAATGCGTCAGGGAGGAGAGATGGTGTTTAAAGCTTAAATACGATCTGTTCATGCCCACCGAATGCAAAGGAAGAGCAACCTGAAGTTGTATTTTGTTTGTCGTTGACGAATGCTGCATGCATTTGATGAGAAACAGTTAAAACAGTGCTATTGTAGGATATTTTCCTTTTAAAATAACGGTTTCCTTTTTTTAACATAATTTATATATAAATTATAAATAAAAAAATATAAAATAAAAAAAAATAAAATAAACGTAATAATAACACTTTAAAAAAATTTTGCTCCTCATAATATTGTGAAAATTTTTTTTGATAAAAACTCATACACATTAAAGGTTTGTAATAAAATGCTGCATTTATTTTTTTCAGCATTTTTTGAATACAAAGTAAATAAAATAAAGTCCAAAATCTTATGTAACACTGTTAAATACTGTCACTTTTGATCAGTTCATGTCTGCTTAGTAAATGTATTAAAATTAATGAACCCAAACTTAATAGTTATCATTCAATATTAAATATATATATATATATATATATATATATATATATATAAGTATTTTTAAGCTGTAATAAAGTAAATTGACAATATTACTGTTTTTACTGAATTTTTCAGCTTTGGAGGGTATAAAAGTCTTTTTTGAAAATTAATATAAATGGAATAACATAATATTTTTAGCCTCCAGCATGTAATTTATTTTTGTAGTTGCCTTAATGTTGGTAATTATTTCTCCGGTTTCCTCTGTTTTGTATAGATATGGTTGACATCCACATGTTATACCTCTGATCTAATTTGTTTCCTGTGTCCTGATATATTTTTCATATGCCTATTACTATCTGTGATTGTAAGTGTATTTAAAAAAAAATATCATAAACATATATTTGGACATAGACCGCATAATTTAAATCAGAAAAATGCTGTATGTTTAAAATCATAAATCTGTTTTGTTGTTATCAACCATCCCAGTTCTGTCAAGCAAAAAATTTGAAAGTCGTAGATCTGTTTTGTTGTTATCAACTCTCCCAGTTCTGTGCTGTCAAGCATTAATTTGCATTAATTAATTGTTTGTTCTTTCATTTTTTTAGATTGATCATTGAGCTTTATCTCCTGAGCAATTCTTAAGGTTTGTTTGCATTTTTTGGTTGTTGTACATTTAAAGGTGCACTGTGCAGGAATAATAAAATGTGAAATCTTGTAAATGAGACGTAGTTTATGGGGTTGACAGATTTTAACAAGTTTTTGTCTGACATTGAGATTTATTTTTTCAAATTACAGCATTACGAGCACTACTGACTCTCCACTGCACAATATTCAGTAAGTATTTTTATTTATTAATATATATATATATATTATATATATATATATATGTGAAATTCACCATGGATAAAATGTGAACAGATGACAAAGCAATATTGATGAGATACTACTGAGCCATTAATGCACTATAGCACTTCAGAACCTGTGACTAGCATGTGGAGTTTTGTGAAATTCACTGGGGAATGTTGTAGGCCCCAATGATTTTTCCTTGCTTGTAATTTTTCACAAAGTCAATGAGAGAAATGATATTCATTTGGTGGGGGAACCATTCCTTTTAAGTTGCTGTAAAGTAATAGATAAACAGTTTTTCCTTTCTTAAAGATAGAACCAGTTTATGTTATAGTCCTGGGCTCCATTCGAAGTTGCATACTCTGAATAGATACTTCTTATGAATAAGTAATCATTTTGCAATCAATAATAAAATAGTCTAATATGTGTGGTACGTATGCAGATGTACTACATTTGTCATGTTATCACTGTCATGTGAGCTACAGCATCAGATACAATACAATTCACAATTTTGCTACTGTGAGCTCATGAGATAGACACAATTAAAGAATCTCAATAGAAGTGGTAGGTCATCCAGGTACTTTGAATCTACTGCTTTTCACCCTACTGTAAAGCAGAGAAGTATTCAAGTTCGGATAATGCCTCTAGACCTTTAAAACATAATTTGTTGAACAACAAATAAAAAAAAAAAAATGCTATCTGCCTGTCAGTCATTTAGATTTTGTCATATTGTTTGGCAGTCAGTATATTATATTTACAATATATTATATTTTGCTACTTTTGTGTTTTACAACACAGGAATCTCTTTGGCCAATCACTTACAGTAGCTTTAGGTTTGGAATATAATTAATTTATATTGAAAATTTGACTGTATTGAGTTTTAATGTTAATATTAATTTTGTTACATACATAGGCTATCTTTAGTTAATTTTAATTATTTTAATTCTCTTTAATTGTGTGTTTGTTGTTTTGCAGACCATCTATTCAGAGCACAATCTGCATTTTCCACTGTAGCTGAACGCCTGGTTAGTGTGCAAAATACCTAAATGATGCTATGTCATTTTCTTTTCAATATTATTATCATTATAGTTGCCTAATTTCTTTCTTTTCCAGGTTTTGGGTTTTCTCCAAGAAGCACTTCTTCTGAATTGTTCTTCCCACCCCTCCCCAACCCTCCACCCATATACCCCACATCCCCTACCCACAAAAAAACAAAAAACAAACAAAAAAAATTATTCCTTCTTTTCAATAATAAGTTGATCATTTGTGTTCAAATACTACTGTTCTTTTAAAAGCTCAGTCATTTTAATACTAGGTTAATAATTTGTTTAATCTGCTATTGTTTTTTTCTTTGGAAAAAAGTTTATTAGCTGTATTTGTAAGTGGTTCTTTTTCTTGTCAATTAACTTGTTTTTTTTTTCTTGAGAATACTTTGCAGGTTGTATCGCTTCAGCATTTCGTGAAGTAAGTGACTTAAAATATCTTGTAAAAAATGCTTATTGAATACAGTACTATTTAATTGTAGCATTAAAACCATTTTACAGTCATTTTTAATCAGAGATCTGTTCAAACTCATAATGAAGAAAAGGTGACAGTTGTTTGCTAAACACTTATTTAAGAGAAAATGTGAAATCATCTGCTAATTATTATTAAAAAGGTTGCGTATTATGATCATAAAATTGCCAAAGGCTGTAATTTAACTAAATTAACTTATTCTAATGTGAGGTATGTTTTAATGGGCTAGTCAGATATGTCATGGATTATTTTATATCATGTCTTTTGGTCTGTTTTCTCATTGTCTTTTGTTCTTTTGAAGGATGCCTCGGAAAGGTAGGAGATCCCGGGCTCAAAAAGTTCGTTGGACAAAGTTAGACCTGACGGGACAGACGAGCGTCTGTAAAGGTGTTGCTCAGGTTTCTGATGGACTGCAGTACGAAGATGGTGACAACACATCTAGAATTCTATCCGTGCAGGCGTCTCATTGCCAGAGTGATGCAAGGTATGATGTTTTCTCACGAAATCATCAGTGCACATGTATAGCTCTGACATTCCTTGCATACCACAGTGAGGGAACTTTGTTCGAACAGCCTGATCTTGACAGAGTGCTAGAGGAAGGTGATGCTTTGTATGTCGGCATTAAAATGCAGCTTATTGCTGAAGGAAGATTCCGACAGGATCTTCTAAGCATGGCTGAAGTACCTGTGAGCATCACAACTTCTAACCACACCTACAGCGTCCAAAAGTCAGAAGTGGTGATGGGATATCTGAGAGACAGAGGAACTACTGAAATGGACGCGTGGTGGCTTCCTCTTCATGAAAGACTTCAGTGTCTCTCAACAGATGTCAGCCATGCACTACTTATTGTTTCTCCAGAGTGCTTTGCTGTGTTCAGAGACAGTTCTGGAAGATATGGATTTTTTGATTCTCATTCCAGAACTGCTGAAGGTTTGCCACATCCTACTGGTGATGGAACGGCAGTTATGCTAACTTTCACTAACCTGCATGACATGACCAACAGATTACTTGAGCTTTTTTGGAATCGTGGTTCTCAGACTTGTTATGAATTCATGGCTGTTTCATTTGAAATGGAGGAACAGTCAGGGAGAACATCTTCAGCTTGTGAGTCACTCTCACAAGTTACTTCATCTCTGCCCAAACCGCAAAGAAATGGTGTAAAAATCCCTGAAAATCTTTTTTTTGCAGAAGACAAAAACCAGGGTGTCTTGAATGTCATCAAAACAAACAAGCCGCGAAGAAGAAAAAAAGTGCGTAAAATGGCAAAACAGTGTGCAGGACCTGAGGACAAAACTTCACATTTTGAAAATCGAGAACGGAAAAGAAGGGAATATGAGAAAGAGAAGTATGCCACCAGTTTGCAGTTTCGAATTAAGAAAAGGCATGTCTCCAAGAAGTTTAATCAAGATCCTTTTGTCAGAAACAAAAAGAGGGAGTACTTTGTCAGGAGGTACCACACTGATGCTGTTTTTCAGAAGAAAATGAAGGAATACATGATCAAGAGGTACCACACTGATGCTGTTTTTCAGAAGAAAAAGAAGGACTACTTGGTCATGAGGTACCATACTGATGCTCTTTTCCAGAGGAAAAAGAAGGACTACATGGTCAGGAGATACCACACTGATGTTCTTTTCCATAAGAAAAAGAAGGACTACATCGTCAGGAGGTACAATACTGATGATGCTTTCCAGAGGAAAATGAAGAACTACATGTTCAGGAGGTACAAGATGGATGATCTTTTCCAGAAGAAAATGAAGGACTACATGGCCAGAAGATATGCAAGTGATTCAAAGTTTAGGTCACATCACATTCTACTTTGTACTCTCCAGAAGAAACAGAAGTGTCTTACTGATCCTGGATTCCACATTCTTCACAAGTTGAGATGTGCATTAAGGATCAAGAGAAAATACAGGCCATACATTCGTTCCAGCCAGGAGACACCCAATTCTGATGTGACAAACCAGCCTGTGTCCAACAGCTTGATGCAAAAGGCCATATCTGCATTTCGGTGTCAAATTCTGAATGGTCCAACTTACATCTGCACAGTCTGTCACAGGGCGCTTTTTCCAAATCAAGTCAAGATGTGTAATAGAACACGATATGTAAAAAAATGTTCATATTACAGCCTCTTGCCTAACCAGGAAATATGTTCATGCTTGTGACAGTGCCTGCTCAGTTTCTTGTGCACAGTTTTATTGTGAGTTCCAGAAGAGCGAAGACAGGAGTGGATCTGCCACACTTGTGACAGTCATCTGAAGAGAGGATCCATGCCTTCTATCGCAGCGGCAAACACAGACTTGAATTGCCTCCCATCCCTGCAGAACTGCTTGAATTGAATGTACTTGAACGACAGCTTATCGCCAAAATTCGTTTTTTTATTCCTTTTGCAAAAAAACTAGTTGCATTGCCCAAAGGACCAGAAAAGATCCAGTGTATGGTTGCTGGTTGTGTGTGTGCCCTCTGAGGTGATAAACAACAGTCCAAACTGTCTGCCAAGGCCTACCAGTGAGTCCCAGCTACTGCTGTATAAGCTGAAAAGACACATCAAGTTCAGAGGATACCAACACTTCCATACATAGTGAATATGCAACAATGTGCTAGCAGCCGTTAGCAACACTGAAAGCGATGCCATTTCAGGAATACAGGGAGTCTGAGGTTAAGTGACGCTGCCACATTTGAATTTCTCCCTGATAGCAATACATG
>NW_024873070.1:0-139 GCF_018340385.1 Cyprinus carpio | reverse complement strand
GCGTGATCCAAAGGAGGCTTGGGTGAATGGATACAACCCAGATTTGCTGAGGGCATGGAACGCAAACATGGACATTCAGTTCGTTCTTGACTCTTTCAGCTGCATCATGTATATGTTGTCCTACATTTCCAAGCCAGAA
>NW_024873069.1:0-15865 GCF_018340385.1 Cyprinus carpio | reverse complement strand
TATAGAAATTCTAAGAAAATCAAGATAGAATGCAATTCATGGCACAATTTTCACTCATATGCGGAAAAAAAACGGCTTTCCATCCATTTTTGTGCTATAACATATATCTCATGGATCCACAAGCCGTAATATGGTAAAAAAGATTCCCAAAAACCTATTAAGGCATTCATTCAAAAACCTATCTATCTATATATTCTATCTATCGTCACCTTACTATCTAATCTATCTACTCCTACTCTATCTATCTATCTATCTATCTTTCCTATCTCCTGACAGTGTTTAAACATACGTGCAAATAAAATAAAACTTTGTGTTGATTACATTCATTTCCGGCCCCGGAGAGAGACAATGGGCCGTAATTTGGCAATGTTTCGTGATGAAGAATAATCTTTGACCTGTGGTTACGAACATGATGGTCAATGTTAAATTGGCGTCAATATCACCCCAAAACTTTGGTTTAGTTTTGTAATTAGTAAAGCAGAGCCATCAAACACTTAGGGTTGCTGAACTATGTTGCTTATGCTATAGGATAAGTCGCTAAATGTCCATATTTTTCATGAGACTAGTTTCACTCTATCTGTCTATGCGGGCTGTCGACTTACTTCTCCAGGGCCCGCCTGGTCAATCAGACAGAATCAAATCAACTGTATGACTAAAAGTATGTAGACAGAATTCCCTCCTATGTAATTCTCTGTCAAACATATAATACTGCTATAGCGAAATAATAAGTTTATTAATTCATAGACAATTGTCTTCATCATTCATATCCATGGTTCATGGTGTATGATACTTACCTTCTTGTCTATGTTTTTTCTGTATTGGTAGAGGTTATGGATCGTCAACTAGTTAATAACCCTGCAGGATACCCTGTTTAGTCAAAGAAAGGTTTGGTTCCGGCAAGAAAATTGGCAGCTGGCAGAGTCTTGCCGTACCCTGCCCGAAACCTGACGGCAGCTGTTCACTAAAAAACCAGAACTCGGAGGGAGGACTGCCGCGGGCCGACAGGACAAATACTTTACTAAATATAATAACTGTTAATAAGATTTAATAATATTTTAAATAAGTATAAAGGTCAGTATTGTATATTATTTGATTGAACACGAAAAGTTTAACAAATATGAACAAAGAAAAAAAGATAATTGGCTAAACATTAATTTCCAGATGAAGGTTTTCCTGTATGAGATGCATGTGCATTGTCTGAAAAAATAAAAGATATGCA
The DNA here is from genome assembly GCF_018340385.1 of Cyprinus carpio. Lineage (NCBI taxonomy): Eukaryota > Metazoa > Chordata > Actinopteri > Cypriniformes > Cyprinidae > Cyprinus > Cyprinus carpio. The sequence continues at coordinate 14,646 of NW_024873069.1, read as the reverse complement.
CACAAACACGCCCCACAAACATTTATATACATATAATGTATTGAGGAGAGGTGTTGTTTAACTGAGGTGGTATGCCACCAAACATGTATATACATATATTTATGAGCCCTGGTATGTTTATGCTATACCCACACAATGTTACACACACACACCCCCAAACACCTGCCTAGGTGTTGTTGTGTCAAAACGTCAGTGCTATAAAAATGTAAACCAGTATAAAAACATAGATCCAGTTAAGCAAGTAGATGAAAATATAAGTCAGAAATCAGAACCACTAAGAACAATCATGAGGTAATTACAAGACTTTCAGATCACTGCAAAACCCTGGATGGGTGTTACAGCCGTCCATTGCACCAATCACTGCAAAACCCTTGGATGGGGTGTGCATCTCTCCTCGTATTAACTCTGCCAATATAGTCAAGTCAAGTGTCCTTTATTTATGTTCTGTGTTGCTTTTAATATACAGATTTGTGTGTCAAAAGCCTAACTTTACAGCATAGTTAAATAGGAAAAGTGGGTCAATAAATGCAAAATGACAATAGTAAACACATTTTTCAGTTAAAGGCAGTTCATCATTGAATTTAGTGATGTCATCATGCAGCTCAGTTCAGTTTAAATAGTATCTGTGCAATCAAGTCAAGAATATCCTCAAAATAATAAATCCACCAAAACTCCATCGGTGAGCCACGGCAAAACCACTAAAATCCATCGGTGTACAGAATGGAGCAAAAAACCTTGGCAGAAATAAACTGGGAAAATACAGGCTCAGTCGGGGAGACCAGTTCTCCCTATTCTGACCAGACGAAAAAAGGGCAGTCAGTTCAATTCCAGGCTGCAGCAAAGTCACATTTCAACAGAAGAGAGAAAGACCCTCGGTTTACTGTGAATTGTCCCGGGGTGTGCGTATCTGAGACAAGGTCTTACAGGAGGATCTCTGTCTGCGGCTCTCTAGTGGTCCTGATCTCTGCTGTCTTTAGGGCTGTAGAGGTCTTTGAGGTGCTGATCACCATCTGGTGTGGATACGTATGGATTGAGTGACAGCAGGCCTGTCGATCTGCGATACAGAGGGATCTGGTGTCTGTGGTGACCTGGACTAAGAGAGAAACAGATTAATATAAGTTAAGATTTTAAAAATCTATATACAATGTTTTAATAGGTTAAGACACAGCGAAAGTGTTGACAGAACCGGGCTAATATGGTAATAAATGATGGTCACATGTAATAAACTACACAAGATCACGCGGAACAAGCAGATACACTGGTATCTGACTGGGAAGAGCAGTGTTCTGGTGTCGAGATAGTAAACAAAGACGGGGAAAGTGTGGAGGGCTGCATGCTAAAGCTAAGGACTAAGATCCACTATTGACCAGCTCTGGCCAGATTTTCATTGCCCAATGCACCGTTCTTCTGATGAACAGAGAGGAATGGACCTAAAGATGTCTGGACCCTCTCACAGAAATGGACTTAGGGACTGTAATGTTTTGTTCTTCACTGAAAAATAGCTCTGTAAAAAATGATCTGCCCTGAAAAACAGCGTTGGACGCTCTTTATTTCAGGGCTGAGAGAGTAGCACGGTCCCAACTTGAGGGTAAAAAGCAAGGGTAGTGAAGTATGCATTTAGGGAAACAGAGCCTGGTGGGTAAAGACTCTGTCATTCGTTGCTACCTACTACCTCTGCTGATCTGGAGTTCCTGGTTATCAAGTTGGCATGCATTCTAGCTTAAACATATGGATTTTCACTTGCAAAACCTGTGGCTGCCTGCGTACGTTTATTGTATGGCCAGACGCCTAATCTATAATGGGGACTGATGCCATACAAAGTCACACCCCTCCACCACCTGGGTCAGTTCTGAACAAACCTCTTCTTTGTTCATGGCTCCCACGGTATACACCCGGTCATCAAATGTGGTGGAAACCTTACAATAAGAACTGTGTTAAAATTCGAGCGGGGGAAGGTGCTGACTCCACGTCCTCAACATCAATTCCAGCACCACAGGATGGAGTGAGTTTGAATGCCTGGGCCACCACCAAACTCCCCTCCACCACAAAAAACCGCTCCACCATGGCAAGAAGGCCCAAGCCGCTTCTTCCAGAGCCTTAAGACAAGTGTCACCTAAGTCCCAGGATCCTTGTGGACTTATTAACGCCGTTACCATTGAGAGCAATACTCACAAGCTGCCTCGCAGTATGGACCAGCAATTGCTTCTAACATCTGACCGCAAAGCACTCCAGGGGTGGTAACAACGGCCTCACAGCTTCTTTTGCATCTAAAATACAAACGTGGATCCAATCCGTACTATCTCTGTCTAAATAACTCAAATGATGAGTTGATACAATCAGACTAGGAAATTCAGCCACTTTTGTGACCTATTAAGTTAACTGATCAAGGTTTCTAAACAAGGTTTCTTTTAAGACAATTCTGGATGATAAGCAAATAACAACTCAAAGCTATTGCATATCGTATAGGATTCACACATAAGAAATACCGACTGCTTGCGACCCTAGAGGCTCTTAAAGAAACATTATGATGCCAGATGTGGACTTTTAAATACCTTTGATGGAATTAGGGCCATCATTTAAGCACTTTTCAGTTTTTTCTTCATGGAAGCATTCAAACCTACACATCCTGTTACGGCTGCCGCTGTTCTTGTGTAATACAATTTCTTGGAGAAAGAACATTACTCAAAATCTGAAATATTATTGTTTTACAGACCAATAAAAAACTACTGCAAAGTTTGGGGTCTGTTGGCTTGGTTACAAAGTGTGGATCCATATCCAAAGTGGCGAAGTGGATTCCACATCCCATAATAATTTCGGCTGTAAAAATAAACAAACCACAAATCGCTAGTAGATAAAACACAGACCTAGAAAATCACGCCACTTGGACCCTATCTAAATTAACTTGATTCAAGGTTTTTTCTTTTAATACAATTTCTTGGAACACACAAACTACACAAAGGGATTGACCGTATAGGTTCACACATCAGATCTATAATACTGCTTGAGTATGGTGTAAGATCACTTTCAAAAGATGGAGGCACAACTTTAAGCATTCATAAAAAAAAAAAAAAGAATTCGTATTTGTAAACATTGTGCGGTAAAATTAACTTAGGCACGCAAAATTACGTTTTCATACACGTGAGTTAATAAAATGACGTATTGTGTTTTATGGGTGTGACTCTAGAAGCTTCTAGACTGTAAACATTCACGGAGTACACCTCTGATTTCTACGACTACGAATTCTTCACTATGAACACAATTTTTCAAGTTTGTGGGTACCGAGTAAAAGAACAGTTGAATTGACGTCCACTGCCGTCCCAGGGCAGGTAATCAAACCTCGATTCCATCTAACGCGCATGCGTCAAAAGGTGAGGATGGCTAACAACAGACCTGATGCGGGCTAGCCTAGGCTCGCGTCACAGGTAAAGATAAATAAACGTGTTTTCATTTCAACATTTTTCTATACCGATTTTACTATTTGATAGCACAGACTTGATAATGATATATATTCCTGCAAACTCATAGACGTTATTGCTTTTGCTTGCAACCTAACGGTATTTACTCGCGTGTTGTAACTAGTGCTTAGGACGACGTTAGAGTTGATGAAGGCGTGCTTCTTGTGTCGAGTGCAAGAGGGGGACGTGGGATAGTTAACGGGCTAGGGGTATTAGTTGTTAGACTCGTGACCTGTTGTGGCCAACTGAAACTGCATGAGCTGCCACTTAAACCGTTAACTGCGATTCATATTGTTTAGCCAATGTCGACACCCAGGCAGGATAGGGACTAAACGAGCACAGGGACAAACGCAATTGCTTTAGCCTTGCAAAATAATGATTAACATTACCTTAGCTACGCCTTATTAGGTTGGGCAAACCATACTTTCAGTTGTATGTTTTTGAATGTCTATTTAGCCTAACGTTACATATTAATGTTGAATTGGTACGGCTTAGTTAACGGTACCATGTATGCATCTAATATGTATTTGGCATTTACAGGGAAACACTGGCTTACTCAGTACTGGCCAGCGTTATGGAATCAGGATCACTGACACATTAAGTCAACCATACTTTAATTTGGACTACTTCCAGTACGTTGAAATCAGGAAGCCTTTATCTGATCTCTGCATCTAGCATTAATCCCCAGCTGAATTGTGGAGTGTTCTTTATCCTTCAACGAATGAGCCACGCGCTCTTTCCCAAGAGAGTCCGTGTTTGTCGTAGAGAAGGAGGACGCGGGAATCGACCAAAATTTGTTTTTTTTCTGAGGAGCTGCTTTTGGCCCAGGCGCTCAATTGACATGCCCTTAGCCAGGGGTCCTTTGTTAGCGGCCAACCCTGCTGGTGTCAGCCAAGAAGTACTATTTTCCTGCATATGTCATGACCTCCAGTGGTCCCACAAGGATGTACATACAGCAGTTGATCTGACAGTGAACTGGAGGATGCTGTCATAATCCAGTAAAAACCAGGATCCCAAACGCAGGAGGACAGAATGGGTAAGGTTTGTCCTCCAAGCAAATGCCTAGGTCCAGTGGAATCGCATCCAGTGAGTCCATGCCAAGTTACGCTACGCAGGAATTTTGGAAAGAATGAACGCTGGGTTGCAATCGTCAGGAGACATACTCGTACAGCAGCCGTTGTCATTAGTGCATGTGGCACTACCATAAGCTCATAATGAAGATATCATTGTATTTTGATGTACTTTATTATGGGTGGTAGTTAATGCAAAGCTCTTTTCATTGACTGCTCATGTCACCATCTCATCCTTTGATTTCAAGGTACGACAGCGCATTTTGGACATAGATGGGTTACTCAAGAAAGGTGCATCACTTTTGTTTTTACTACTTTCTTAGAGTCTTTTTTTCCTTTCCTGATATGTTTGTGTTCATGTATGCACTGTTGATAGGGACCGGCAGATGTGTCCGTTCTGTAAAGAATTTATTATTTTATTTTTAATTAGAATAGTATTATATGTAATTATTTTTTTATTTTTCATTAATTATTATTTATTAGTATTTTTACTTTATTATCGTTTTTGAATCACCAAAACATCTATAATGACAAAACCACAATGTCAAATACTAAACTGTATGATTTTGGTTTTGCAAATTAATTTTTGTTTCTCCATTGAATTAAGGACATAAGAAAACAAGAAAGTTGTGTTAGATAACCGGAAGTTAAAAGTAATATATCAAAATAAAGGACAACAGTAGTTACTTACATTGCAGTTTACTATTGTGCATTTATCCATGTGGCAACAGCAAAAAGTCACGGTTAATGACAAAAATTTTTTGATGCATAACATTTTGGTTAAATTACTGTAACCCTAAGTCATTATTTGTGTGTGCAGTAGGCAATGTGATTCTCTTTAAACACTTGAGCTTCATTATTGAAACTCTGTTGTCTGTGTTAGCTACTGTATCTGGAACCAGCAATAAAATCACTGCTCAAAACACTGCCCTTTCATTTTTCCTCAAGGCAGTGGAAAAACTTGGTGGCCCTCAAGGTAAATCGTGAGATCTTGTGCTACTGTTTTTCTACGCTTCTGGTGGGAATCAGTTCAGTAATGTTCAATGGCATATTTTGTTGTGCGAAATGATAATTATAACTGCGCATTCCCCCTAGTACTTTTCCAGGTACAGGGGTCGATGAAGGTACGTTGAAAATGTCGCAATTTGCTGAACCCATGTTCAGTGGTAAAGGCTACTGGGAAGAGGGCGCTTCCATCAATGGGCGAAAAGTGTACACCAACCACAAGGTTAATATGACACCATTTACATAATTTACAGTATATTCATAGTGAGACTGTTAAATCATGTTGCGAATAGTAGTTTTAGTCAAGTATAGGGAAATGATTATTTTGAGTTGGTAAGGCTGTTAATTTCTTATTAGGAATATTGAACGCCTATGGCGAGATGTAGGACCTCTGTCCATCATCTGTAATGTGAAGTTCGTACACAGTCTAGAAGACAGATTGGCCTGTTGGATTGTCAGATGCTGTGTCCATCTGTTTTGTTGACCATTATGATGTTCCTACCGCGTACTGACCAGAGGACCTTCACACAGTTCACAGAAGGCTGGGGAAACCCATCCCTTACGATCTGAAGGGGGACTCTCACCCTAAAACCAAATAGGGGTTATGGGGTCACATGAAGAAAAACCTTGTGCCGCCAGATATGAAGATTTGCAGGATTTGTTGAAGCTATTTCTCAAAAAGTGTGGGTTAAAAAATGTAGTTCAAATGTTTTCAACCTGAAAGATTAGACTTACATAAGAAAGCTGAAATTTAAATTTTTTAGAATGGTGTCAATAACTTTAGAAGAAAGTTATTGGACTAATAATATGAAGTCTGTAAGAATAGTGTGTGCTTCACTTAAGGCACACAAGTAGACAGTCAACTGAGCTTAATTTTCATTTTCTGTAGTCACTGCACTAGGCCTTTGTATGTCAAAGTGTGCTTCTTGGCAGTGTTTTAAATATTTCTAAATGTTGTTCATACAAAAATAACACTATTTTCAGAACATGGAGCTGTATGGATCTGACTGGGAGAAGTTTGATGGTGTGCCTGAAGAACCTTATGGAGTTGAAGTCCCAGAAATTTGAGCGGGACCGCTGACTCCAGCTAGTATGGAAACTGTACAGTCCATGATCGATTCCTCTGCAATCGTCTGAATCATTTGGCAGAGAACATTTATATATCAATGGTTTCAGTGCATTGAAAGTCTATGTGTGACACAAAGAAACACCTAAAGATATAAGCAGTCCTTACAAAAGATTTAATGGAATGAAGTTGAAAACATTGCAAAACTGACTGGCAGTTACCAAAAGGCTTGCTGTGACATTAATTGATTTTATCATGGGAAGTAACAGTGAGGTAAAAAACTAACTCCTCATTCATTTGGTTTTAAAGTGAACCCTTTAATAACAGCAAAACAATGGTTTTGTAACAATGAATAAGTTTATTCCACAGCAAAGCAAGAAAATGCAAATAAAATGCCAATAAAACCAAAACAATTTCAATGCCTATTTTGACTTATGCAGTTACTTGTTAGTTTCCCCTAGAGTGAGTTGTTACACACCCTGTCAAAGGTTGCCCATGGCATATGGCTAATGTCATAATTGTTTTTGATTCACTGAATGTTGTCAGGTGCTGCTGAGGGAAATGTGATTGTACGACTGCAGGTGCTGACAATAGGAAAAACAAAACAGTGTGCTGTGTGCCACGGTCATGGGGGAATTTCAATTATGACAAAGTCCTTCTTTTCACTAGAAGAATTCTTTTCTTGCAGAAGGGGCTCTGTGTCCCATGTCCGGTGAGCACTGCATGATTCGTCCAACGTGTCAAACTTTCTGGAGCAATATTGTTGTTGCTTGGGCCATCGTGTTCTTAAAAAAAAAAGAGAATTAACTGTAAGTCTGGATAAACTAAAGGAATGCTAGAATCTTTTTAATAGTTTTTCAACTTAATACAATGAGTTAATACAATCCCTCAATTAAATCAGATTAACCTGTTAAGCATAGCCCCTTTTGGGTCGGGAGCAGGGGGTGTTAAAAGCCCTGGCTGTCTGTAAAATTTCATGAAGCCCCCCAGTGTTGTTATTCTAGAGGTTCAGAATATTAATTAAAGCTGCAAAGCAGCGATGAACGGGCCCTCGCACCCCGGGCTCACCGCCACCGGGCGACTTTGTAAAAACAGCGGAACGGCAAGAAATATGCGTTTAATGTGGTAAGATATAAGGAGGAATATGTCAAAGTCATTTTATGTTGCCAATTCTTACTGCTGCCAGTGGTGGCGCTATGACTATAAACTGGATTTTGGGCATGTACCTTTCTTCAGTCCCGTACTTTTATCAAGGACCAATGAAATTTAGTGCAGATTGAACATGGAATGTTGAGAGTTAGTTATAAAGCGCCATGTTGTGTCCTACTGACAACAGGTGGCGCTATGATTATAACTGAATATTGGCATTTAGATATCTTTAGGCCATGACTCGTCCCAAATATTTGAAGTTTGGTGCAGATTGGACATTGCATGTTTAAGTTAGTGTAAACAACAAGCCATTTCCTCGTTGCCAGCAGGTTGGCGCTATGATTATAGTGGAATATTGACCTTCAGATGTGTTCAGGCACAAGACCTCTTTTCGAACATGTGAAGTTTGGGGGATAGATCGGACATCGTATGCCTGAGTTACAATAACTTCTATTCCCATGGCGAGACATCGAATTTTGTCACGGCGCCATAGCCACACCACTTTAATGAAACCTCAAGAGAGTTCACAATTTAACATCGCAAAGGCCTTTAGATTAGACTGACCAAAAAAAATTATAAAATGTCATACAATTTCTAGGAGTAGTTTGTTACGGCGTAAATCATGTCACTTCCTGTTGCCAGCAGGTGGCGCTATGACTATAACTGAATATGGGCATATCAATCTGTTCAGGTCAGGAGTTTTGTCAAAACATATGAAGTTTGTGTGGCAGATTGGACATTGTATGTCTGAGTTATAGCAAATTCATTTTTCATGGCGAATCATCGAAATTCGTCAGGCCGCCACGGACACGCCCTTCAACGAAAAACTCAAGATCTTCGCAATTTAACATCACAAAGGCCTTTGATTAGGATACCAAATTTGGTGTTGATCTGAATAAATCTCTAGGGGGAGTTCGTTAAAATACAAGGCATGCAAAATGACAAAAATGATGCAAAATTTGCGTCATAAAATTAAAAATAAAACGACATATGTGTGCCACTTTTCGTGCATGGTACGTGGTGATGTGAAACACAGCCGAGGGCTGTTTGATTTTTTTACGATAGGTGGCGCTTGTCGCAGCCATTTTGCCACACCCTCTTCTGAAACCTATATCAGATGTAAATTTTCACCAGGTCTGACGCGGTTGTGCAAAGTTTCAGGACTTTCGAGCATGTTTAGGCCCTCAAAAAATGCGATTCATTTTGGAGAAGAAGAAGAAGAAGAATAATAATAATAATAATAAACAAAGCAGATACAATAGGGTCCTCACACCATCGGTGCTCGGGCCCTAAATATCACATTTTACATCAAGATTCTGCAAAAGAAACGTTTAGGCTTGTGAATTTATTGGAGTATGTAAATTCATAGCTAGCCATTTCCCACTGTGCTGTTATAAAAATTACTGCAGGACAGCAGAAGAAAAGCTTACTACTACTATATTATTCAATATTGGCTAAACACACCACCAGAGTTTTTCTCAATTTCCTGAAGGGAGTCCTGGAAAAAAAGTTCATGATGTTTGTTTCCCATGCGGTGTTTGGCAGAACCAATCTCACTGAAGACAGGGCGGGGGACTGTTCTCCAAAATGAAGACTGCATCCACCTTAAGAAGAAAAACAGTACATTTCAGTCTGCATTCAACATAGTAATTCTTGCAGAAAAAAATAAATGCTTAATTAAAAAAGCAACCAGAAAACCCATGTCGAGCTACTAGGACGTGTTTGTTACCAATCCCTATGAAGAAATGCTGCACTTTTTTGGAACGAATCCCCACATCCTTGAGGAGCGGTGGTTGTTAAAATGACTAAAAACTCTCCACATCCAACCTCAGCAGGAAACACCTGAGTATGCCAGCCGTACAGTTCGTGCCTCAGCTGCTAGCCCCCCTATGTGTACTTCTGGCTTTTTACCATGCATATGCTTCCCCAATGGCAATCTCCCATGGTACTGTAAGCCCCAAGATGTACAGGGACTTCTCTAAGCTGACCACAAACTCAGGTCTGGCGTTAGAGTGATTGAGACAAGAATGTACCTTTATTATCTTCTCCTGTAACACAACAGTGGTTGGCAAAAAAAAAAAAAAAAAAAAAAAACAAAAAAAAAAAAAAAAAAAAAAAAAAAAAGGTCTTGATGGGTCTTCATGATCTTTGGTAGTTCATAGAGCTGCAGGCCTTTTCTGAGCTGGTCGAGCATCGGGATGAGTCTCATGGTGGAGTTGAAGTATAACAGCTCTAATAGACAATATAAAAGTGTTTCATCAGGAGATTCTATTTTGTGGTAAAACTGTTTACTGTAGGAAAAGAATATAAATGTTAAATTATAATTTGGTGACATTTAAAAAGTGGTTTCACACATAGCTTTGCAAAGAAAAAAATCCAAAACATCAAGTCACAAATTGTGTACAATACTCCCTTGCCATAATGAAAACCAAAAATGTTAATATACCTTATTATGCTGTCCCTTTTATCCACAGACACGATTCCAGTGTAGCGTGAACCAGACAAATTAAAGATTCGATCGGGAGCCTGGTTGAAACATGAGCCGAATTCCACAGAAAGGCAGGATGTTGTAAATCAACTCCCAGCACCACAGTCTGATAACCGACCAACTCTTTCACAGAACAGCTTTTCAACATTAACACCATTAGAACAATTATTGACAATTTCAATTCGAAGAAGAGATTGTCTAATTTGGGGCAAGTAATCGAAGAAATGGACAGTCTGAACCTCACAGGTAAAGTCATGAGAGTAAACAAGATCGTTGGATTGACTTCCCCCCCCCACCTAGCAAAAACCAGACTGAACTTCCTAAGGAGAACCTGTTAACCCTCTGGTCTTCACAGGACATATCCTTTTCCCCAGAATGGCACAGAGAATGCCTTCCAATGCATATATGCACCAAAATGAACTCAAAAAAGACTTCTAAATGGAATATCAGTCCATTGCTCAACTCCATATCATACATGAAGCCACACATTTGATTTTAATGTTTCTAATCACTTATTGTGTATGTCTTTTTAAATAACTCTTGAATAGCTTAAGGGTCATATTCATGTTTAGTATGTGTGTGTTCGAATATTCTTGCTTGAAAACGTTTCTGACCATCAGTTATTTGTCAAATGTATCATATTCTTGTTATAGGAATCATGTTCAAATTAATACCCTGCAAGAGCGGGAAAATTCGGACCACGAGATTGATAAGATAACATATGATTTATGAATGGGTGGGACAACACATCGGAACACCCTGAGAAAAGACAATATCTAATTGGTCAAGACAACATTTGAGGTGTGTGGACCAAAAGGCCAGTTTAAATACTCAGGACACCATCAAATTATGCTTTTAGCTTTGCTTGTAGTTTAAGCTTTTAGTCATGCTTTTAGCGTTTAGCTTTCGTTTAGCTTTTGCTATCAGTCATGCCGGCTTTTAGCCTGCTCCTAGCTTTAGCTTTTAGCTTTAGCTTTTTAGTCATGCTTGTCATCACTTTTTAGCGTTCTTTCTCGAGCGCCGTTCCAGCGTGCTTCGGCCTGCACGCCTGCTGTACTTAGCCACGATGAGAAGAAACACCACCTAGTCTCGTCAAACTTTACTTCTTTTCTTTTCCGTTTGAGAGTTTCGTGTTCTGAGTTAAGTTTTGTAACGCCGTTGTCTCCGAGTCTGACCTCGCGTGCCCGTCTGAAACTACCAACCAGCCCCCAACTCTGCATCGTCAGCCAAACGCCCAACCATGGGCTTTCCCAAGACGTCACTTCAACGACTACTGAACTTCCAGCCAATCAGCAACTTCGGGAAACCCCCTGGTCAGCTACAACAAAGGGAACCCCGTTAAATACAGGCAACGTAATGTAACCTCCAGACTCACATCTTTACTGGTGTTATCTAATATAATTTTAACCTCATTGAGGAACTCAGTGCGAGGGTTAATTAAGTGATTAAATGGTTGTTCATGTCTATGCATTTCACGTATTGCTGTAAACTTGGGATTTCACATTTCATTCTCTTAAACTCACTCTTTCCTAACGTTCTATCCTCCTGCCACTTGTGTGAATGTGTGAGTGCGTGTGCTTATGTGTTAGATTAGTTTATATGTCTTAGATTTATCTAATAAAGCCTTATTTATATTGAAAAGGAGAAGTATCTTGTGTTTTGTGCATCACAAGTTAATGTCTTAAACTGCCGATCTTGTTACTGTGCTAATTAATAGTGTTTTCACTATACTTTGGATATAATATCCAGCGCAGATTTTATGTTAAACGGCTCGTTCAGTGAATCGCTGGCCGTTTCAGTGATCAGCCGTGAAACCAGTGATTCTGTTCAAATTCCCTTTAAAATCTTAAATGATTCCCTTTGAGCTAAATTGACCTGTTTCCTTACAGTATTTTATGGTGGAGAATGCGGGCAGTTTAATCTAAATTGTGAGCATAAACCAAGTTATTTAATTCTTTTCTTTTGCTGCGGGATGAAAGATGAGAAGCTTCTGAGTCAAGTATGTGTGTGTATGTGTTACCGTCGACGTAAGCAGCGCGCGCGACCGCTTGGAATAGAATTGAACGCAGAGGAGGCTGTAACTCAAGTCCGCCCGATCCATGATAAACGGCAGTAGTGAACTTAAAGTTAACGCTGAGATCGTACAAATAAGGTTAGAAATTGAGCGTGTTCCTCATTTTTTGTAATGCCTTGTTTATAGCTAAATTGATTTTCACGATGCGTGTTCCAGTGCCTCTCAAAAGCTGATACTCCCGGCAGGGACTCTCAGTCAAAACACGTTCGCGTTAACGGAGCTAAACTGCTGTAACGTTAATACAAAGGGAAGATAAAATCGGTGAATAAAGAATAGTGTTGAGCGTGGTTCCTCAATCTCATTTATCAAAGCCTCGTTATTCATGAGCTTGATATGCAGTGCGAATGTTCCACTGCCGAATCAAAAGCGTATTCGACTCCCCATGGGTTAAACATTAGAGAATAATGGTTTTCCCTGTTCACAAAGTGACATGCAATCTCGCTTAACACTGCGCGTGTCCGAGTGGTGATGGGAGTGTTTTAAAAGCTTGATCAAAAGTAACGTTTAATAATCTGTGTAGGCAAACAGCGAAGAAAGAAAACCCTTGTTGGTGATTTAACGTGTCCCAGAGAAACACTGGGTCCCGAATAGCCGCCCGAGATCGCCCTCACATTTCCCTTACCTACCGCAAGAAGGCTGATATTTGACTTAAGTTTAAAGTTACTCTCTTACGCCACAGAGTTTAAGCGCCAGACATCGCCAAACTAACTACCTGCGTGTTGTTATGTTTGTACACGTGTGTGCGAAATGCCGCTCGACATTTCATGTAACAATGCTTAACTGTACTTTGGCAATGCAATGATTCAGGTTCTAGTCCACTATAGTTTTGTTTTGGTTGCCACAGTGTTATGACGTGTGACCCGGAAGTCGTTAACATACTTCCGGAGCACCGTTGCGAACTGCGCAGCCAGCCAGCCGCATCGGACGCTAAATGTAAACAAACGCCACGGGTGCTAAACTAACGAACAGTTGTATTTACAATTGAAGTGTATGCTAAAGTCCACATAGCCTTGCCTCTAAGGTTAGCCGTTACATTCACATTCCAGTGGTTGAATAGTGTCTGTGTTGTGCAGACGCTCAATGATTTAACCCTTTAACTCATCAACTGAACACCACTTGTTTGGTCCTTTACCCTCGTCTCCTTATTTCTCGCTCTTTTCTCAACGATACCATTATGGGCATTTTACTAGAAAGGCGAAATACTAACATCACAATTATTAATTGTGTCAAATCCACTTTAATTGAAACATTAAATTTCTTGGAATCATTCAAATTTGCCCCTCAGATCATTTCATATTAATCACTTACTTCTTAGTATTCCGTCTTTTTGGGGCGATTATTTTAGGTACGAATAAGACTTGAACTTTGAAAGTTTAAACTTATTCTAACCTAATTTATTTATTACCCATCTGAATATATTCTATTTCAGACTTGTACACTTATTTTATTGCGTTTTTACCCCTCTTTCTTTTCTATTGTGGTTATACACTTAGGCGCACTCTTGTTTTATTTATTGATTTTCTCCTTTATTTAATTTAATTTTTTGCTTATTTTGCCCATTTATTACTTTTTAATTTCTGTGTATCCTAGCTTGGGAATGACACACCTGAGCCCTAAAGGGAGACATTGTTATCCCTCAATACGAGTTCAAATAAATTAGAAAGACAACTGTCTCTTTCACTTAAAGTTTATTTTGTTTGATTAGTTGTGTGCAGCAACTAAAAACAACGCTCTTCCTGCGTAGTTAAGATAACCTCTACTGAGACTTAACTACATCCCCGTCCTCTCTCTCCTTTCCTTTCCTCTTCACTTTTAATACTTTTGTAGGGACCTGTAAGAACCATCAATCAATTCTAAAGTGAATGAAATACGCAATCTTGTCAAAGACGACGAATCACCCTTATGAATTTGATTATAATCAACCTCTCACTACTTGAACTTCCTAAGCCTCCCTACATGCAGAAACGAACAATCCATGTTTTAGGCATCTCATCCAACGCTGAGGACAATTTAATAGAGGATACGCGGTTGAACAACTGTCAGCCTTCGCAGCTCCTCCTGGTGAGCGGTCCAACTGTAAGTGTACCGGTGTCAATCACTATCAGAATAAGTAAAGAGATATGATCAGCACATTATTATTGTATTCTTTTGTCCAAAACAAGAGATTTAATAAATATTTCCTTCTTGATAACCTTTAATTGGGAAAATTAATTTTCTCATTTGAAAAACGAAATTGTTGCTTGTCATAGAATTAGTTTTTAACGATCTTTGTTAGATCTTGTCCTACTTCCTCATTAGGTAAGTGACAAAGTACTTCGCTCTTAGTCTACTTAGACACC
>NW_024873068.1:0-2555 GCF_018340385.1 Cyprinus carpio | reverse complement strand
AATTCCAGAAAATTTGACCCCGCTATAACTGCGACGAATCAAGAAGCGTAACGAGGAGCAAAATTCACCAAACTCTTGGGGGACGTAAAATTAAGAGCTGAGGACTGCCCTCTATCCGATGACCACCTGCCTCAAATTCTCTAACCCCCAGCTAGTTCCGAGAGGCCCCCCAAACGTTAATATTTGGACCCTTATCACTCAGGAACCAGACCGCCCCCTAAACTCTGGGTTTCCACATACGGTATGCACCGAGGGCCCTCTCTGCGTCCCCACTACTTGGACTAGTTCAGCTCGACCTACATACAGCAGGTAACATATAGTACAACCACGCAGGTAACTGACGAATCGTCTATATAGTCAAAATACGTACTGAAAATAAGCCTAGACCCATACGGCCAGCCTGTGGTGTGTGGCTGTGTGTACCAACAGTCCATTTCTCTTAGGCAGACGCTTTCTACTTTTTACTATCAGATTAATGTAGCCAGTTAATTAGAGCCAGGCATTAGAAGAAATGCGCAGCATTGGTCATGGGTTTGTCTCTCTCATTGGCGTTTCTACGGCAATTTATCTGGCGGCCCCTTCTTAGTGCTCCCGTGTACACCTAAAAAGTGTTTTTTTTCATAAATAGTTGCAATGTTTTTTGATGAAAACACCTATACTGTATTCAGCACGCTCAGCAGAGTCCATTTATGTCACTTTCATGTCATAATACTTTAGAATTTGCATTAAAAAAATTGTGGATTTTGGTTAATTTCACCACATATGGTGCATGTCCACCCTCAATTTATCTGACGGCCCCTTCTTAGTGCTCCCGTGTACACCTAAAAAAGTGGTTTTTTTCATAAATAGTTGCAATGTTTTTTTGATGAAAACACCTATACTGTATTCAGCACGCTCAGCAGAGTCCATTCATGTAAGTTTTATCTCTTAATACTGTAGAATTTGAATAAATAATGAATGTCCACGGGAGCATTATGAAGGTCCCGCTGAATAAATTGGAAATGGACATTTTATTTTCTTCACCAAACTTAATTTGATTTAATTAAATATGCACAATATTGTTGATAAAACACCTGTACTGTACTCAGGAAACTCAGATGAATCCATTTATGTCAGTTTCATGTCATAAAACTGTAGAATTTGCATTACAATTGTGGATTTTGGTTAATTTCACCACATATGGTGCATGTCCACCCTCAATTTATCTGACGGCCCCTTCTTAGTGCTCCCGTGGACACATAAAAAAAGTGTTTTTTTCATAAATAGTTGCAATTTTCTTGATGAAAACACCTATACTGTACTCAGCACGCTCAGCAGAGTCCATTTATGTCAGTTTCATGTCATAATACTGTAGAATCTGCATTAAAAAAATTGAATGTCCACGGGAGCATTATGAAGGTCCAGCTGAATAAATTCTAAATGTACATTTCGTTATCCGCGACAACATCCCAGTTCCATTTTACTCAGCGACCATTTCATGCTTTGATGAAAACACTCTCTCTGACTCCAGCCTCCCCAGTAGTCAATAGGGCCTCGGGGGCCGGAGATACGGAGCCCCAAATGCAAAAAAAAGACCCCAAATTTTGCCAAGCTATAACTCCCCCAAAACGGGGTCAAACTTCACCAAACTCGGGTCAGAGTTAGACCTCTGGAAGGGCCACCGACGCCACCACCTGCCCCCAGTCCCTACACCCCGGGGGCCGGAGATATGGGCCCCCATATTATTGAGGGTCAAATAGAAGGACGAGGCCTAGTGAGTTGAAACTCAGATATGTGATAGGCCTCGAGGGGCCCTCTCTGAAACCACCTCCCCCGAGTCGATAGACCCCCGGGGGCCGGAGATATCTGGACCCCCAAAGACAAAATGTCTGAAAATTTGACCGGCTATAACTCACACAAAACGGGGGGCAAACTTCACCAAACTTGGGGTAAAATTAGAGCTGGTGCCCCTCTATCCGATGACACCTGCCTCAAGTCTCTAACCCCCAGCTAGTCCGAGATACGTCCACCCCAAACTTTAGGAATTGGACCCTTATAACTCAGGAACCAGACCGACCCCCAAACTCGGGGTGGTCGCCATACCCTAGGCCCCGAGGCCCTCTCTGGGTCCCCCGAATTTCAGCTCCGAGGACCCCCGCATCGCCGAGATATTAGCGAAAAACTAGACCCATCCACCCCCTCGCACCTACTCATCGTAGCCGGCCAGGCGCACCCTCCCCGGCTTGGGAAGGCACCCCGAGGATGGGTGGAAGTCTGAAGAGGTTAAAAGGCCTAGAGACTTGAAACTCGGATATGTGATAGCCCTCGAGGGGCCCTCTCTGAAGCCACCGCCCCCGAGTCGATAGACTCGGGGCCGGAGATACGGACCCCCCAAAGACAAAATTCCAGAAAATTTGACCGGCTATAACTCACACAAAAACGGGGGCAAACTTCACCAAACTTGGGGGTAAAATTTGGTGCCCCTCTATCCCTTGACACCTGCCTCAAGTCCTAACCCCCAGCTAGTCCGGAGATACAGGGGACCCTTACAACTCAGGAACAGACCGCCCCAAACT
>NW_024873067.1:0-3358 GCF_018340385.1 Cyprinus carpio | reverse complement strand
ATAGCAAATTTGAAGTCTCTAACTCCAAACTCTCTAGCGCCACCACTTTCGTCCAAAAATTTCAATGCTTTTGCGCTAATAACTTTGAACCGTAAGTTTCACAAAATTAAAAATTCTTTTTTCCTCTGGAATCCTTGGCTCAGGCTGAAATCGAATGAACCTTGTAAATTCAAAAATCGTAAGGGTTTAGTTTTTCGCTTTTTCTGCTATTTTCACCATCTCTAAAAACCTACTTTTTTCAACTCGTTCCTAGACGGTGCTAGTCCGATTACTAAGGAAATTCTGGCCCAGTTCATCTTCTGACAATGCCGTCAAACAGTTATGGGAATTCAAGTTGATTCGGCCGCAAACTCGCTTCTCAAATACCATGCATTAATAACAAATTTTAATGGGGTAAAAGCACGCAAAAAATGCTTGTGAGGCTATAACCCCGCAACGGTTTGGCGCGATTGGAGACCAAACTTGGTGTGGGTTATAACAAGCATTGACCCGAGACTTCCTGCAATGTTTCGAAGCAGCGCCACCTAGTGGTCAGGAGATATGAAAAATGCATATTTTTTGCTTATAACTTCTGAATGGTTTGGCCAAAAAATCACAAAAACTGGTCTCATTAGATTCGTGGGTCATGTCGAAGTCGAATGATATCCAATTTTCCCGTTGTTGACCATTTAGGTGTCGGCCATTTTGAATTATGTTTCAAAAAATGCTGTATTTTTTTTGAACGCATTATCGTATCGCTACGAAAATAATTACAAAAAATGTTTGGCTCCATGCCCTGAAGCTACTAAAAAGTTTGCGGCAGCGCCACCTTTGTGGTCAAAAAGTTATAATGAAATATCTGATATATGCTAATAACTTTTGAAAATATTAGACTATTGAAATGAAAGTGTTCTCGCTTATATTCTTTTGGTCCTGCCAGAACATTGATACTCAATTATGCCAAAATTGGCCATACTTCCTGTCCGCCATTTTGATTAAAGTTGAAAACCTACTTTTTTCAACTCCTCCTAGACCGTTAGTCCGATTTTCACCTCAAATTTGGTTCGATCATCTTCAGACCGTGTGCTGACAAAAAGTTATGGAATTCGTGCTGATATACCTGAAACGGTTTTCGCTAGCGCATCAACGAATTTGGTCAGAAGATGCCAAAATACATCTGAGGCTGTATCTCTGCAGCTTTGACATATTTGCACCACAACTTTGTATGTGCCATTGTCACCTCACACTGACCATGCCACATCAATTTGGTAACAGCGCCACCTATTGGTCAAGAGTAATAAACCATTCATTAACCATTAATAATTACATTTATAAAAATGCTAATAACTTTTATTGCATTAGCCTATTGCAATGAAACTGGTCTCAAAATATTCCTTGACTTATTCCGACAACATAGATACCAAATATGCCACAGTACGCTGAACTTCCTGTCCGCCATTTTGATTTATGTTGAAAAACCTACTTTTTCGAACTCCTCATCAACCGTTGGTCCGATTTTCACCAAATTGAATCAGATTGATATTCCAGACGTGTGCTGACAAAAATGGTGTGAGTTGTGGCTCGATTCGACAACCTGTTTTCGCATCCCCCAGCGACGAATTTCCAGGCATGATGCCAAACTGGACACTTCAGCCTGTATCCTCTGCAAATGCTTTGGATACTGACACCAAACTTTTGTGTGGCAACTTGTCACCCCACACAGAAGCACACCAAAATGATTTGATTACAGCGCCACACCTGTTGGTCAAAAGTGATAAGTCATTTAATCGGTATAATTACTAGTGCGTTTATTTATGATTTTTTCCGCCATTTTCAATTACAATCATCCTTAAAATTGCTGTAATTGGTCATTGTTGCATTTGGTGTGATGCTCCAATGGCAATGCTTAGCTCCTCAATTTGCCGCTGGAGTGCTTGGCCCAGTAATTGATGCTGCGCTAATATTTATATATGATTATTATGCTATTGGTTTCTTCCGCTTCCGCCGCCAAGTCTATGGCAGCCCATAGAACCGACTGCAGGGGAAAGTTGTGAAATTATGGCAACACTCATAGAGGACGGTGTCACACATACAAACCATCGCCAAATTTAAAGTCTCTAACACTCCAGCTCTCCTAGCGGCCACCATTTGGCCAAACTTTCAAGAATGTCTGCTAATAACGTTTGAAAACCATAAGGTTAGAAGGAACAATATTTTTCCTCTGAATCCTTGCTCATGCCAAGTCGATGAACCCCGAAATTCAAAAATCGCAAGGTTTAGTTTTTTTTTTCTATTTTTAGAGAGGAAAAAAAAAAAGGAGGGGGGAGAGAGAGGAAAAAGAAAAGGGAAGAAAGAGAAAAAAAAAAAGGAGCTCAGATCATCTTAAGACCATGCTGGCAAAAAGTTATGGAATTCAAGTTGATTATTCAAAACGTTCTGGAATAACACGCAAACGAATTCAAGAAAAAACACACAAAAATAGTTATGAGGCTATATCTCCGCAATGGCTTAGGGTATTGAGACCAAACTTAGTGTATGTTGTAACAAGCATAGCCTGAGGCTACCTGCAGTGTTTCAGCGCAGAGTGCCCCCTAGTGGCCAGGAGATACAAAAAATGCATATTTTTGCACAGAACTTTTGAATGGTTTGGCCAAAAATCACAAAACTGGTCTCTTCAGATTTGGTGCATCATGTTGAATCGAATGATATGCAGTTTTCCCATGTCAGCCATTTTGGGTGTCGGCCATTTTGAATTATTATCTAAGTTGCTGTATTTCACAAACGCATTAGCGTATCATAACAAAACTAATTACAAACATGCCCTGATTACCTTGTGCCATGACTTGTACTCAAAAACTTTGGGCACAGCGCCACCTTGCGCCACCTATTGGTCAAAAGTAATAAACCATTCATTAACCATTAATAATTACATATATAAAAATGCTAATAACTTTTTATTGCATTAGCCTATTGCAATGAATCTGGTATCAAATGTTCCTTGGCTTATGCCGACAACATAGATACCAAATGCCAGAGTACGCTGAACTTCCTGTCCGCCATTTTGATTTATGTTGAAAACCTACTTTTTCGAACTCCTCATCAACCGTTGGTCCGATTTTCACCAATATTGAATCAGATGATCTTCAGACTGTGCTGAAAAAGTGTTATGGATTTTGTATCGATAGACAAAACCGTTTTCGCATACCACAGCGACGAATTTCAGGCATGATGCCAAAATTACACTTCAGCCTGTATCTCTTCAAAGCTTTGACATAATAACACACAAACTTTGTGTGGTCTGTCACCTCAAACCTCACACACCAAAACTATTTGATTACAGCGCCACCTGTTGGTCAAAAGTGATAAGCCATTTAATGAT
>NW_024873066.1:0-2205 GCF_018340385.1 Cyprinus carpio | reverse complement strand
TTTTTGCATCAACAGAAAAATATTAGCCCTCCCGGGCCCCGAAGGTCGAAGAGTGCGTGCTCCAGTGAAACAGCCAACTGTAAGGCCGATCAAGGAGTCATATAGATTTTAGGACAGTGCAATTACGTCAGCCGTGAGGACTGTAGTTTCAGCCTTCATGGATTTCATTCATTCCTGCCTAACCAAATCTTTTAGTCTAATTCCTACTAATTACTAACCCTAACTAATTTTATATGGAGAAGATATTATCCAGAAATATTAATCAAATACTATAAAAACCTATCAAATATCAAATAAAAAATTATATTAGCTAAATCAATTACTCGTCTATACGTTTAAAAAAATCTCGCATAGCTGTGTGTGTCTACATCGTTAAACAAGACCCAAATTATATTGGTGGTGAAGTAGTGGGACCTAGCGCCGTGAGGGGCAGGCCTTTGAGCTCCGATAAGCAGTGACGGAAGCGGCCAGAAGAAGAGTATTTGATAGAGATCTTCCCTGCTGCCCATTAACAGCAAGCTGGAGACTGTGCTTCAGCTACATGTGGGATTTTTCTCCTAATCCAACCCTAACCCTTATAAACGAAGTGCAACAACCTCTTATATAGGGGTTGGGGAGCGTGACCAATTTCCGCCATTTTACCCCTATCTACCCCTAGGGCTGCACGAGCTGGTATCCAAGAGAAAGACATCAACTCTCGTCTTAAGCCCTAAGCAATTGCGCAGAAACTCATACCCTAGCATTGCCCTTGCGCAAACTAAGTAAGGAGATAGCAGTACCATAATCGCGAGGTGCACCCGGGATGGAAGTAGAGCCGGACGAAACCAAGTGACAATCGATTTCCTGGGCCATTCCTCCATATTTACGTATACTCAGCAAATTTCAGATTCGCTACTGGTTGATGCAAACAACCATAGGGCGGTGCATAACCATAACTCGACCCTGGTGGAGATAGAGCGACCAAACCAAAGTGCCAAAATTAGTAATATAAATCAGTATAACATTCTGACATTTCAGCTCCTAGGACCTATAGCAAACGAAGTGCACCATACCCTTATATTCAAATTTTTAATGAACAAATTATAAAACTATATAAGAACTACTTATTTAACTATCTTAGATCCACTATCCAATAAATTCCCATACAAGATCCAACAAATGCCCACATCATTATGGGTTTGTGGATCCAGGATCCAGCAAATGCCGCAGAGTCGTGATTCGGCTGAATGATTGCCTCATTAATGTTGATAATTTTTAGATACTTGGTTTAATGTCTCATCTGTTTTCACAGTCAATTTTAGTTAAGGTTTTATGGCAAATTTTTTGCCACCTTAATTTTCTTCCTTTTGTATTGGCTAGATATGTACTTTAAAACTAAAAAATTATTTATATATTTCTTTTAATTGGTAAAGAAGTGTACTTAGGTTCATCCAATGGTTAGTATTACAGTGCTGCATTGTAATATGTTAAAACTTACGTCGTAGTGTGCACACTGAGACACAGTACGGCTGGAGAAGCGGTACAGTTGGGGGGACTGTATTGCAGGTCATTAACGCCGGTATCATGAAAGACACGAGGAGGTGTCTACGGGCGAGAAGATGCGTTCGGATCTCATCCGTAATGTACTTATGAAGAAAGATTTTGAATGGTTATTAGTTTTGGAGAAAGTGGAGACATCAGGTTTTCTGCCAGTCCTTACTAAGGGAAAGTGCGAATGTTGAAGCTCAGGATTATTTTCTCTGTTCAAACGTTGGTTATGGACAAATTCCATTGCCAGATCTTTTTGATTGAGGGACAAAGGAGTGTGGAAAAACTGCCTAATACACAGATGCCTCTGATCGGCCTGAAAAAATAGTACACAAGATTGAGCTCTAGACTTAAGTCAAAATGAAAAATGATGAAATGGATGGAATAATAAAAACTTGCTTTTTGGTTTACTCCTCTCCTAATGAAAGTCCATTTTAAATTAAAATCTCATTCATTAATTTAAATAGAGCGAGAGATGTTTTGACAATGAAAAATATAGATATGTTTGACAAGAGAAAATATAGATTAAAGCAATTTGTTCAAGAAATATAAGACACAGATATCGTTGATTGGCAAAAAAGAATGGGATGGTCATATCTGTCTTAGTCATAAAAATTTTTAGTGCAGGAGTTGGAATTTTATTTAAGGAATATTCTACCAGAATCATGTAAGATAGAA
>NW_024873065.1:0-11225 GCF_018340385.1 Cyprinus carpio | reverse complement strand
ATGTCTTGTATATCAAAAACATTATTCATGCATTTTGTAACTGCAGGGTTAAAATGCATTCTTGTCCTGCACTAAACAGTGTGTAAATACATCTAAATGCCACTTCCGATGAATCTTCTACATTTCCTCTGCATTGAAAAGATGAGTTTGTTGATACTGATTTGCCTGGTAACAGCCCAAATGTCTTATTACTCTAAATAACTGATTCCTTTAATTAAAAAACACTAGTTTGTGATTAATAGGCCTATCCCAGGGGTATCAAACTCAGTTCCTGGAGGGCCATAGCCTGCAGAGTTTAGTTCTAACCCTGCTCCAGCACACATATCATGTACTTTTCAAATAAGCCTAAATGATTAGATTAGCTGGATCAGGTGTGTTTTATATCTAAACTGTGCAGACTGTGGCCCTCAGGAACTGAGTTTGACACCCTTGGCCTGTCCCCATTTTTGCCTCCCTCCCACTGTTCAAATGTAACTAAGTAAATTTTTACTCTGAGTAAATTTTAAAACATGCTACTTTTTACTTTTACTTGAGTAGATTTTAAGACTGGTACTTTTACTTGTACTTAAGTAAAATTTCATTAATGTAATGGTACTTTTACTTGTGTAGAATATTTTTTGTACTCTTTCAACCTCTGTTGAAATATGACAAGCGCTGAGCGCGTCCGTCTCTGGCTCAGCGCCAGCCAACGCGCGAAAGCAGTTTGAATCTGGCAGTTCTGTGACGCCAATGAACATTCTAAATCACTCTCTCAGGGGGACAGAAATAAAAATTTCAATATATGGTGTCATAATGCTCAAAATGTAAAATGTAATTTTCATTTTAAATTATTTTCGTTAAAAAAAATCTGCCGATATTCGGACTACCAACCAATCAGCAAACAGCAGCTGACTGTGACCCCAGCAGCTCCCCAGGAGATCTTTGCCGCGCATACAAACAGATAATTTTTGATTGCACATTGCTAGCTAGCAATATGTCGCAGAGCTCCCTTAGTTAATTTTTTTTAAAAAAAAACTCGGCTTAATGGACAAAGCCGGACACAAGGCCTAACGTTGCATCTGATGAGGATGTTTCTCCGTCCCCTGGCAGCCCTATGAGACAATGAGACATAGTACACCTGATTGCACCTGATTGCTCTCCATCATGCTGATCACAAAAACAATATCATACATTAGACTAAGACTCCGCCCCATTACAGTAGTAGCCATTTTGAAAAGTACATGTGTTCCGTTTTTTTCGCTCAAATGATCTTCGGGGCGAGCCGCATAAAAAGTACTGTCCCGATTTCTGATGTTTTGTTCTTCAGGCTCTGCACTGCTCTTGGTGCTTAAATGCTTGCTGCGCTGCTGTACTTGATGTGCGCCATACTTTGGTCTGTTTGCTGTGCCTTGCAGAGCTTGGCCCCGTATTGCCTGCTTGCAGCTATATTATTTTATACAGTTTTATGGTTATGTGGGGCATGGTTGTGGTTAGGGTTAATAATTTTGCACAGTAATCTGACAATAAATGTGGCACACCCAGATTTTCATATGCACACCCAGAGTCTCTTTCTGGCTACACTACTGCTCCAGGTAGACTGAATGTTTTTCTGTCTTGCTACTTGCGGACTTTGAAGCTGGGTAATTAGCGCGAGTCACGTGCGCTGTGTGAAGCGGGAGCAGCTGATGGAGGATTCCGCTTGGTCTTAAAGTCTTCCGCAAACGCTACGTTCACAAATAACATGATTTTCGTAAAATAATGATTAATTATCAATTGATAATTTGTTATTATTATGGTCTTGTGAAAACAATAAATATGGGCTGCGGGAAAATAATGAATAAAAAGAGTAGGGCTGGCTGTGAGTGCAGGCATGTTTCAACCCAGTAGTAACATGAGAACACAACCGTTCCTCACAGCCAACAAACAGACCGAATTCAGTTCAGCTGGAGGGGGTTGGGGTATAGTTCTGTATAGCTTGTGGGGGTTGATATAAATGTTGTGAAATCTCTTGTTCTTTCATATGGACAGTGTCTTATGAGGGTATCAAACTTGCAGAACAGGTTTAGATAGGACTCATCATTTGGGTTGAGGGCAACGTGGAAGAAAGGTTTTGATCCACTTCAAATGTTGACTAATGTATAGCGCAATAAAGATTATTTAGTTATTATAACTTCAGAGGAAGTTGCCTTAACTCAAAAAAAATAAATAAA
Organism: Cyprinus carpio; assembly: GCF_018340385.1. Lineage (NCBI taxonomy): Eukaryota > Metazoa > Chordata > Actinopteri > Cypriniformes > Cyprinidae > Cyprinus > Cyprinus carpio. Next base: position 9,036 of record NW_024873065.1, on the reverse strand, counting down.
TAAATAAATAAATAAATCGCAAACTGTTGCGTTAATTTTATTTTGTTTCGTCTAAACAACTATTTTTTTTTAGACTATAACCAATATACTGAAACCATCTCTTTATGTTTTTCTAAATCCCAAACAGAGTCCAGACATCAGTATGTTCCGTCTATGATGGTTTTATAGGCTTTTTTATATTTGGGAATACACGTGCGTTACAGACATGACAAAAAAACAAACAAAACAGTTTTTGGAGACATTATTATTATTATTATTATTATTTTTTTTTTGTAGCCTATTTACAATGCACAAACCAAAAGCAACAATATATGCAGAGAAGGAATCAATTTTATTTCAATTTTCGTTTTTGTGTTTCAGAGGAAAAATCAGTGTTAAGGCATCTCCATTACAGACCGTTCTGAAAGAAGAATTTATGCAAAACGCGTATAAAATGCTTTAAAAACTTTAACAGAGATGTCTAGAGGCTAGTTTAATAGGTCGGCCTCCCATGTAAGATTTTCTAGTTACTAGTCGTTCATTTGTCATGTATTCAAACTAATCGCAGGGATTATACTACATTTACATCTATAATCCATAATGAGCCTTAATATATTTCGCGCTCAAGCACATGCATTAGCAGAAGTAGCCCCAATAATTGTAAAAAAAGGAGACATTTTAATTATTTATTAATAAACAAATGTTTTCTTGTCGGCTGCAAGATGAAATTCACAGTGCTGACTCTCTCCACATGAACGCGCATTTAAAGAGAAATACAACCTTCACAGATTACATAATGCTTTCGTTCTGAATTGATTTGTTTAAAAGACATTTCAAGTTCTCTGTAGATATATTTATCATGTATGTGAGACACCACAATTTTAAGTTAATTCATTATCAGGAAAAAAAACTCAAGTGATCTAAAGGGCGCTCCCTGTCCTGCATGCGCAATTAATAATTTTTCGCACAAACACTTAAATATGAATAATAATTTACATTTTGCATATGCATTACAACGTAAATAATTTTTTACATGCAATTATCCAAAATAAAACCCAAACAAGATTTGTAATGAAGATAAAACAAATAAGAAATTTTTTTTAACTTAAATTCTATGTAAGCCTTGCACACAGACATTTTAAATACATGCATTTAAATGCGGCTGCAATTTAATTTTTTTTAACTTAAATTCTATGTAAGCAAATACCGGCGGCTCCCTTTAAAAAATCACTGAAGTTGTCTATTGTTGAAACTCTTTTTTACATCATTTGCACTTTGGTGATTATAATGAGAGAACTTGAGTTTAATCGTGAGGAAGTTTTATTAATCCGTCCATTCTTTAGAATTTCAATGATTTAGCTAAATCGTGCAGGTTTAATTATATTCGTTTCTTGTTTTAATTAGGCCTAAATAATGGGAACGAAATTATACAGTGCCTCACGTTTTACTAAAATAAAGAAAATAATTTATAAAACACGCAACAATTTTCTTACAGACAAATATATTTTCCCAAGAAGTTGTCTGTCAAAAAGGACAGGTAACGAATAACAAAAAATGCATGTTGTTTTTATTAAAGGAATTTGTAAAATATAAATTAAAATATAGGCCTAATATAATATATTAGAATATTGACATTTTGCATATAGATCCATGTAGCCAAGCTCACTAAAATAGCCACTTTTAATGCTCTGATGCAAAGGTAAACCACAATTTCTTTTGAATAATATAAACACATAATTCATATTATATAAATAATACTGCACACCCTATTAAATGTGTCAAATCTAAAATATGGTGTAATACTGTGTAGCTTAGAGAAAATATAAGCACAGGCTCAGGCACAGGCTTAACATTTATCCTGCTTGAAATTCGTTCTAAAGAAATGCACATAACTTCATAATCACCAAACTTTCATCTGTAAATATATTAAATATTTTAACTATAGTGTTTTTCTTTCATTTTCCCTGATTGCAGCCGTCAAATGTAACACATCAGCGAGGCAAAACTGACGTCTATTTGCTAAAATGTGCTTTGATGCGCTTGTTGAAAACTTGTGATTTAAAGCGCCACTCAGCGGTCAAAAGCTGCAAATGCACTTTGCAGACGCCGCGGCGGCGGTACGAGCGGCGGTAGAAGTAAACGTTTTGGATGTCTACCTACTGTACATCTTGGATGCCCTTGGGGTAAGCAAATTTTTATTTTTGGGTGAACTATCCCTTTAATGTTAATCCAAGAAAATAAAAGAGAGAAAATCACTCACTGCTCTTGACTGAATAACTTGTTTTAACAAAAATGAATCTATATTTAATGTATACAGTGAAGACTATGAAAAGCTGTTTTTTAAATTTTGGTGATTTGGGTTTCTGTACCTGAACACCTACAAACTTGTAAAAAAAAAAAAAACTTAAATCATTAATTAAATCATACAATTACTTAAAAATAATACTACAAAAAAAGAATTGAAAAACAAGTGCTATAAAAGAGTTTAAACTGCTAATACATTCATACGTACAAAAAAACTAATAAAATAAAATAAAATAGAAACTGCAGCCTCCATTATTGCTGGGTTGTGCAAAATGTTGTGCTATTCTCTTTCTCACCACTGGGGGCACTGAATTTGTAGTATAATTAGTACAGATAGTACAGCATGCAGAGGCTAAAGCTTGGCCTTGGCATGCACTCAAACTCTTGAGTTCTTGAGAAACTTGTGTTTTATGTTCAACTAAAAGTAATTTAGGCTATGTTTGGTATGAAATCTATTTTTAACTTATGTCTTGCACTAGAAGTGTTTAAGATGGTTTCTTTTTTGACTTTTGCAGACTTTGATACACTTGATATGAAGACTGTGGAGGAAGTTTTATAATTTCCTTTTGTTCATAAATCCTCTTCATCTCATCATTTGCCTGTCAACTTACAACTCAACCTGAACTTAACTATTGAATTGAAACTAACAACCATGTGGATTTAGATGCTGGACTTTTTGGGAATTTGAATGGAACTCCGATAAGACTTTATTCACTCTGTTAATCTTAATACATCATCCACAGTCAGAGAACTGATTTGAATTATACCTTTACGTGTTCTTTTGTTTTTAGTTGGTGTAAATATCATGAAAAAGGTTCAAATTAAATGCTTTGATATTTTTTGCTTAATTTTTCTTAATGAATATAAAAGACTGTATTTTGCATTCAATGAGAGACTGATTTAGTATGCCTTGTTAAATAAACTGTTTTAATGCAATAGGTTACCTTTATAATTAAGTTGCATAGCAGATTTCGGGCATAGCTAAATAGTCACCCCACACTTTTTTTTTTTTTTTTTTATTGTTTAGCATGGAATTAACAGAAAAGAAAATCATTAAATAAAATAGTTTTATGTGTGTGTGTATGTGTTTATGTATTATATGCTGTAAAGCGGTACTAGTCCCCCTCTCCTCTCTGAGTTTGAGGTGTGAAAAACAACACCACCTTCCAACAATAAAAAAACCACCACAACTTTTAAAAACTCCACAATATACTTGTCATAACACTCGCTTCCAACATTACAATACTCCGGATAACTTTTGTTTACTCTACAACAGTGGTCTCAAACTCAATTCCTGGAGGGCCACAGCTCTGCAGAGTTTAGCTCCAACCAGCTCCAAATCACACCTGCTTGGAAGCTTCTAGTAATCGTGAAGACTTTTGATTAGCTGGGTCAGGTGTGTTTTGATTAGGGTTGGAACTAAACTGTGCAAAGCTTTTCTCTGGCGCATAGAATGCAGCCAGAGAAGTGGTAGAATTCAGAAAAATAAGTAAAGACAGAGTTCATGCCAAAACAACATTTAAAGATTTGTTTCTCTGGAGCATAGAATGCAGCCAGAGAAGTGGTAGAATGCTGTTATACAAGCAACTGCTTCTGTTAGCGTTGAGTAACAAGAGCTGATGAAAAACAGAGTGGAGGCTTCACAATTTTAATATGGAAAGCACTGAACATTCAAATGTGCCATGTCCAACAAAATGTGAACATACTTGTACAAATACAGTACATATCATTTATACATACAAAAATCCTATTTCCCCACAGCAAATGATTTTGCTATTGACTCTCTTCAAGGAAAGTGTATCATAGCAATTCATTCACAGAGGATGTGTTGGCTTTAAATTTTGCTCATTCCTGCTCCTTGTGTGCTGGTTTATCTGTTCATTTGTGTCTTTTTACTTTTTGCCAGAACTCTATTATCTGGTTTGGTGACCTTGCGATTGTTGTAATGACCTTGGAAAGGTCGTGACCTTTAGAATCCTTCATATAAGTCCGAAACTGAGAAGGATCTGGAGCCCGTGAAGGTTTTATGCCCAAACTTTTTCAGACAAGTGCCCACATACGCATCTTCCATGTTAAATGGCTTCATGTCCTTGGAAGCCCCCAAGCCTCAACTACTTTTTTGGGAAGATCATTGGAGAAAACATATCCTACTCCCAACACATACGTGGGATATTTTGATTCGGGGTACAGCTCCTCTGAGACATAATACTTAGATTTTTTGTCTCTAATGACATTCTGGTTCCACATTAAAAATCCTGTAATGTAGTTCTGTCTGGGTGTGTTGGGTGTGCCAACAGGAGGGTTATCAGGTTCTCCACATTTATGTACATGTCAGAATCAACCTTCATACTAAAATTCGCTTGTGGGCAACGGGTGGCCAACCAGTCCATGATCACCATTGTCTTTATTGTCAGATTAAAGTAGGAGTCTACAAAGTTGCTCTGCACTAAATCTCTGTGTTGTCGGCTCTCTTCCTCCAGCTGCTGTTGAGCTTCAGGTCCTCCAGTCCAAACCCACCAAAGAACAGAGTCAGCACTGCTTTTCCCTGGACTGAGCTCTCAGTCCCCCATGTGCTCCGGATGGCATTACGAGCCTCTACCTGATGGGGGGCCACAGGGACCATCAAGACCAGGAACGGATTCTGACTACATTTATCAGGTTCATCCAGGATGAAATGATAGTTGCTTGGATGAGCTACATGATGATGCACTGAAATGTTATTTTTTTGTGCGGTAGTTGTTTGAATGATTTGTTGATTACTTAGAAAATTCCAGACATTTTTTTTTTTGGCCAGACAAGCCCTCAGTCACCCACATTATAAGACTGATTTTTTTAAAGGTTTTTAAACCATTTTGTGACGGTCTTTGACTGGATTGATTGAGTGAGAAATCGTAGACAAAATAGATGACAGACAATGATAATGTCACTGCGCGACTAGCAGAACGAATCCTGTTTTAATGTGGCACATTAAATCTCTATCCTGAGCCAAACAGCACCTGAGAAAGAAAGAGAAACAAAAGTGTCTATATAATCTCCTTTGGATCAGTTCTAATTATATTACTGAAAATATGAATCTTTTGAATAGTACTACTCTTTTTAATGTTTTATTTGTTTGTCCGTCAAGGTTTAAAATGTAAAAAGTGAATATTTAAATGTATACTTAAGTGAATGAGTACATTTTAGAGCCACACACACACAGCCACTGACAATAACACACCACCATAAAAATTTCCATAAAAAGATACATTTTTTCGAAGATGGCTTCAAAAGCATGTCAAAACCCACCACTGATCATTTGTATCATGAGTATGGTTTTTGTTGTGTGTTTGACATTCAAATATGTAAGGTGATGCTAATCATTATCTAAAAGTGACTGGGCTGTTTTTACCTGCCTTAAAAAAGAAGCTTTTTTTGGACAGTGTGTGATGAAATAGTGTTGTTCAGTTGACATGCATTTTAAAACAAATAAACGTGAATTACGGATACATCTTTTTCCAGAGTTATAACAATTTTTGCCATATTTTATGCATTTTAGCCAGTAGTGTACAGTCTATGATTAGGCGTTGTTATTGTTAACTGAAGAAGCTAAAACTATTAACTAACCAAAACTAACCATTTTCATGATGGAAATATTTGAAATGAAGCTGAAATAAAATTATTTGTATTCATTTAGATGAAAAACTAAAGAAAGAAAAAAAGCTTGAAAATTAGAAATGTCGCCATGGCAGCCAACTTAAGTTTGTTGATGTGCTAAAATTGCACAAAAAGTAAAACTAGTCCCTATAACTATAAAGTTATAACTAGTCCCATTCCTCATACTGTGTGTCTGTATGAAAAGCAATTTGAATAGCAAAAAGAAAGCAGAGATGAACGTACCTCTTCCACATCCTTCTGATCACCATGACTGCATGTTTGACTGCTTGTCTAAAGGAAAAACTGAAAGATGCATATTATTTTTTTGTTGGGGGGTGGAGCTGAAACCTCTTCCAATACAATTATAAGAGGAACTTTCCACAAATTATTTTTTTAAATGTACCTTTATATATATATAAACTGTTACCTAACAGACAATATCTCTATACTCAAAATAAATAAAATTAAATATTCAAACATTTTAATGGCTTAATTTAATTTTCTCACATTTAAACTTTTTTCAACACCATTTCAAAGTCTGTCCCTCACATAGGACAGAGGTGTGTGTGTGTGTACTCCAAAGCCATGTGATGTGTGTGTGTGTGTGTGTGTGTGTGTGTGTGTGTGTGTGTGTACTCCAAACCATGTGATGCCAGAAAATGTTTTAAGTGGGTAGGCCTTCCTATGAAATAGTGGACAAAGTGTTATATATGAAAGCTGCATGTCGAATTCCCATCAAAAATACAACAGGTCCAAACAGCTAATAACAAAATAACCCCTGGACAACACAACAATAAAATGCTCTTCCTATTTTCTGTCAAGTATAACCATTATAGAAAATACTGTTTGGATTTTTTTTTTAACTAAAAACACTGGGGGGAAAAAAAAAGGGGAAAAAAAGAAGAAAAAAGTCTGTAGTATGTAAATTTTTTTTTTTTTGTTATGGCTGTGGACAAAATGATGGATGGTTTTGGAAAGGGCTTGAACTCAGCTTTCACATGGTACCAAAACTTAAAAAAGTTAAAATTTCACCATGTGTTGGGTTTTCCTAGATCGCATCACATATTTGATCACTTATTTGTCTACATATTTTATCTTCATTACAAATCTTGTTTGGTATTATTCTGGATAATTGCATGTAAAAAAAAATATTTTGTAATGCACATGCAAAATGTGAAACTTCAATCTTATTTGCAGTCTATGGCATTTTATAATTATTTGTACAATAATATTTAACTTAACCTGATTTATATCTTTATTATTTAATGCAAAAGTGATTTATTAAAACAAGTTTATAAGAATCATGCCTCCGTTTAATCTTGATCAAGAATAACGAATGATCAATGATTTGGAGTGGCATCGGCCGTTAGATCAATTTAAAACGTCAAATAGCCTTCAATTTACAGGTTATAACTGCATCTGTCTCGGTTGTAGACTTGTGAAGATTATTTTTTAATGTGGATCCCGTACTGTAACCAAAAAGAAATGTTCTCTATTATTATTCATATTCAAGTGTTTTGTGTGAAAATTATTAATGCGCATGCATGACAGGGAGGCGCCCCTCTCGATAACTTGATGTTTTTTTTTTTTTCCTGACAAAGTAAATAACTAAAAAAAAAAAAAAAGATACGGTTGCCTCACATACATGAGAAATATATCTACAGAAAGCTTGAAATGTAAGCATTATGTAATCTGTGAAGGTTGCATTTCTCTTTAAAGGCGCGTAAAGTATTCTGTGGAGATGAGAGTCAGCACTGTGAGTTTCATCTTGCAGCTGACAAGAAAACATTTGTTTATTAATAAATAATTAAAATGTCTTCTTTTTACACAAGTATTAGGCTACTTCTGCCTGTGCTATTAAGGCTCATTATGGATTAGATGTTAATTTAATATAAACGTGCAATTAGTTGAATAATGACTTATATGAAGGACTAGGCTACTTGTAACTAGAAAAATCTTATGTGGGGGGCAGACCTATTAAATACCCTCTATCTCTGTTAAAGTTTTTAAAGCATTTTATATGCATTTGCATAAATTCTGAGAAGATTTTCGTGAATCCGGCCCCAGGTTTTGACTGAAAATGAATTGCACAGTAATGAAACTAAAAATAATTAGGCCTACATGAGTCTCGGGACAGTTTCTTATTACTACAATATATTTTTACATTTGTATTGCCAAAATGACTGCAGCGTTGCCGCGAACAATTAAAACTGAAAATAGTAATTAAGAACAAATGTTTTTGTCTCTTTGGCAGATGTGGTCTCTTTTGGCAGTTTCTTTGTCTCTCTCTCAGAGGCACCTCATCTCTCCTGAGGAAAAAAAAAAAAAAACATTATATTGTAATGTATCTAATACTCTGTATGCCGTTGCAAAAATGACAAAAGCCAAACCAAACGAAGCATTTGTCCTAATTTTATTTATTTATTTATTTATTTATTTATTTATTTATTTATTTTATTACAGAACAAAATAACAAGACAAGCTACAAACCCCCCACCCACCCCACCATGCATTCATACCACAACCACAATCATCCACACAGTGTTATGACAAAAAAGCAAAGTAAAACGAAGCACAAAGCAAACAAAGTTAACAACATAAGAAAATGAAAAATAAAATAAATCAATCCTACTAATCAAAAAATCAATAAACAAAAAAACACAATAGAATTGGCAAAACATTTATGCCATAAGACATGGCAACACCTTTAAGAACGTACAACTAATATTTATATCTCTAACTCAAATAAGCAGACATTCCATTTATTTTTCATGCTCAGTTATCTGTTATTATTTGTTGCAATAATTGTTTCTAGCATATACTGATAAAATACTCTATTCTTAAAGTGGTTTTTATACATAATTTTTGATAAAGTTTTAGCTTTAAAAATGAAAAATTTTACCCATCAAAAAATAATCATATTCAAAAAAGTGTATGCATTTTCCCCCTCAAAGACACATAAACAAAATGTTTTTGAGGTGTTAATTTGTAAAAACAATATCCATAGACCTTAACCATAACTGTTTATACTGACCCAAAACTGTAGCCACATGTGGGCAAAAATAAAACAAATGCATCAGGTCCTCCTCCTCATCCCCACAGCAACCTGCAATAGGGAAT
>NW_024873064.1:0-5888 GCF_018340385.1 Cyprinus carpio | reverse complement strand
GCCTCCTTGCTGATGTTTTTTCAGTCTCATTGGAGTAGATGGCCATTCATCAAACTATCAGAAAAATCCATTTAGTCTGGACCATCCATTGTACTGCAGCATTCGTAATGGAATAAAACTATTTAAAAACAAGTCTTCATGTGTTTTCTACCAGCCACGGTGCAGGTTTCTCTTTGTGGAGGTTTGTTTAGCAGTGACTGAAACACAGCTTTACACACAACTGTCAGTCTGCATGGAGAGGATCTTGAGACTTCAGTAGCTTCAAACACCTGTCCTGCTGCTCACGCAGTGGCTTTTTTACAGCTGGCATTATAATACAGTTAACTTGTTTGACAGAAACTTTGCTTAATAAATCTTTATCTGACCAAGATCTTCTGTGCTCTAAGTCACCCACAAATCTTTTGACAGTTCAATAATCTCTATTTGCTTTTCACTAAATATTGTTTGTTTTTATGCCTTTTGCAAGACATTGCATTTTTTCATACTTTTCATCTTCAGAAAGATCTTTCTTCCTCACCATATTTCATGAGAACTGTGGCTTGCTTACTAATTTGGAACAACCTCTTCAAGTAGGGTTTCCATTTACCTAAGAAGACCTGGCAAACTATTGAACAAATCTGTCTGAGATTGATACAGTTATCTAAAAAGATGTGAAAAACCACACAAACAAAAATTGGACTCTTTATTGTACCAAAATCCTATTGATATATCACTTGCATAATAAATTGGAACGCAGTGTAAAGTTAACAAAATTGAATTCTTGCAATTTCTTTCTACCAAAAATGTTCATATAATATATAGTCTATAAATTGAAATCCAACCTGTTAATTAATTTCAGAGTCTTTAAATAACAGAAAGTGAGAGCTTGAGTTGTTTTTTGGGTGAAAGTTTGCAGTAGCTTCTCAGCTGACTGTGAGTTCCTGTGAGTTTTCTGATGAATCAAGTAACTCAGGCCCAGTCATTTATCTTACTAAATGTTTGAGCATAATAAATGTATTTTGTTTTTTTTGGCACAACGTGAAAATAATTTAGTACAACCTGTATTCATGCATGTTTTAAAAGAGAAGTTTATTTAGTGAATGAAAATAATTTAAATGTTTGTCGCACAGATGATTCACTTTTACTGATGACACACTCATATGTTCACACTCATAAGATAAAATTTATAATATTTTTACAGTGGATAAATAAAATAAGTAAACTTAATACATCAGATGACTATGTACAGCATCTGCGTGAGTGTAACAGTGAAAATGTAGCAACTCATCCTAGATCATAGCAGCAGGCAACAAATATAGTAATGCAGTAAGGTTGTTAAATGACGTGACAGTATTTTGTGTAATATATCTATGAATCTTTCTTGGACACTTTATAGTCCAATATCATCCCCTCTACGAACCTCGATGGCAGGACTCGCTGGACAGGAACCAGGATCCCTTCCTTTATTTTCATCAACTTTGTTTTGGGACAAGCTCACTCAGGTTGGGTCGATCTTTTGTCATCATTATGAATAAAGATGTTTATGATTATAATGTGTACTAACAGACCAAATGCTAATTTCTTTATGTCTCTAGTTTGACTAATGTGTTTTTATGTTCCAGCTGATTATATCTACTCTGCAGTGATGCCTCAGACAGTAACAGCTCTGACAGGCTCTTGTGTGCAGATTCCTTGCACATTCAACATCTCCAATTTTGAGGACAAACGTGAGATGGCAGAATCTATTTATGTGATCTGGCTGAAAAACCAATCACACTATGATAGCACAGAGAGTTTTATAGCTTTTAATAGTAGTGAAAATATCATTAGAGGATTCAGTGACATAAAGATGACTGGAGATCTCAATGAGTGGAACTGCACCACTGTCTTCTATAACATCACGATGAATCATTCAGACCGCTATTACTTCAGACTGGAAATAGTGGCAGATGTGTTCGGTCCAACATTTAACCCCAATACAGCTAATTCATCTGATTCAAGCAAGACTGTGAAGATCATTGTCAGAGGTAATTGTCATCTCATCTGAACAGACTATTTACACACCAAACCACAAAGATGATTTTTTTCAGTCTTTAAAAAGAAATGAAAATATGAGTTAATTACAAAATATAATGATACTAAATCAGTTTTATACTATGCATGTCCAACAAACGTGCATTTTTTAAAAATACACTGTAACATTATAAAAACTATATCTTCAGAGTTGAGGGGTTGCATTTCTTTTGCATGTAGACACATAGTAATAATATAGATAAAAGACAAAATATTTCAAATATTGGTAGCAGTGATTTTACCTTGTGAAACAGTCAATCTACAGTCGTGGCCAAAAGTTTTGAGAATTACATAAATATTAGTTTTCAAAAAGTTTGCTGCTAAGCTGGGAAGTGCTTTTAGAATCTTGTTCAGTTGTTTCTGTGAATGCGTACGGAAATATAATTACAAGCACTTCATATGTTTCAAAGGCTTTTATCGACAATTACATGACATTTATGCAAAGAGTCAAGTATTTGCAGTGTTGGCCCTTCTTTTTCAGGACCTCTGCAATTCGACTGGGCATGCTCTCAATTAACTTCTGGGCCAAATCCTGACTGATAGCAACCCATTCTTTCATAATAACTTCTTGGAAGTTTTGTCAGAATTAGTGGGTTTTTGTTTGTCCACCCGCCATCTTGAGGATTGACCACAAGTTCTCAATGGGCCATTAAGATCTGGGGAGTTTCCAGGCCATGACCCAAAATTTCAACATTCTGGTCCCCGAGCCACTTAGTTATCCACTTTTGCTTTAGGGCAACGGTGCTCCATCGTGCTGGAAAATGCATTGTTCTTCACCAAACTGTGTGGGTTTGTTGGAAGAAGTTGCTGTTGGAGGTGTTTTTGGTACCATTCTTTATTCATCATGGCTTGTTTTTGGGCAGAATTGTGAGTGAGCCCACTCCCTTGGATGAGAAGCAACCCCACACATGAATGGTGTCAGGATGCTTTACTGTGGCATTGACACAGGACTGATGGTAGCGCTCACCTTTTCTTCTCCGGACAAGCCTTTTTTTCCAGATGCCCCAAACAATCGGAAAGGGGCTTCATCAGGAGAATATGACTTTGCCCCAGTCCTCAGCAGTCCATTCACTATACATTCTGCAGAAGATCAATCTGTCCCTGATGTTTTTTTTTGGAAGAGAAGTGGCTTCTTTGCTGCCCTTCTTGACACCAGGCCATCTTCCAAAAGTCTTCGCCTCACTGTGCGTGCGGATGCGCTCACACCTGCCTGCTGCCATTCCTGAGCAAGCTCTGCACTGGTGGCACTCCGATCCCGCAGCCTGAATCCTCTTTAGGAGACGATCCTGGCGCTTGCTGGACTTTCTTGGATGCCCTGAAGCTTTCTTTACAAGAATTGACCTCTTTCCTTGAAGTTCTTGATGAACCTATAAATTGTTGATTTAGGTGCAATCTTAGTAGCCACAATATCCTTGCCTGTGAAGCCATTTTTATGCAATGCAATGATGGCTGCACGGCGTTTCTTGGGCAGGTCACCAGGTTAACAATGGAAGAACAATGATTTCAAGCATCACCCTCCTTTTAACATGTCAAGTCTGCCATTCTAACCCAATCAGCCTGACATAATGATCTTTAGCCTTGTGCTCGTCAACATTCTCACCTGAGTTAACAAGATGATTACTGAAAATGATCTCAGCAGGTCCTTTAATGAAGCATGAAATGCAGTGGAAAGGTTTTTTTGGGATTAAAGTTAATTTTCCATGGCAAAGAAGGACTATGCAATTCATCCGATCACTCTCATAACATTCTGGAGTATATGCAAATTGCTATTATAAAAAACTTAAGCAGCAACTTTTCCATTTCCAATATTTATGTAATTCTCAAAACTTTTGGCCACGACTGTACAAGTGCAAATGTGCAAACCCTCACCCCAAGTGTGAAAACCTGACCTTTTAACATGACTATTTAGCAATGGGAGTTTTGCTTAATGCTGTCTGTCATCACTTACCTTGTAGACTCACCCCAACCTCCTGAACTTAAACTCAATAAGCCACAGTATGTGGAGGAAAGTACGATCAATCTGAGCTGCTCTGCAGAAGCCCCCTGCCCCACACAACCTCCTGAAATATCCTGGTCTAACATCCCTGAATCTGCCAGCATTACAACACAGTTACAGGAGAAACCTGATAAAACCCAGTCATTGTTTTCATACATGACCTTCAAAGCTTCATACAAAGATCACAGAAAGAAAATCACCTGCACTGCTACATATCCAAGAAATACGCCTAATGACTCAACTGTGGAAGGCAACGTCACGCTACAAGTCCTGTGTAAGATATTTGGAGTACTTTTGTGTTTTATCGTCATCCTTGATGTGATAAAATGTAATAGATATTTGACCTGCAAAAACAAAACTATGTGCTTGTGTTTTTCTTAAAGTTCCTCCAAAAGAAACTCACATCATCATTACTCCATCTGTTGGCACTAATGTGACTTTGACCTGCAAAACCAAAGCCAGTCCATCAAATGACTTGAACTACACCTGGTACAAACGTGGAGAGGAGAAGCCTATAGCTTGGAGGAAGAAGATTAATTTAAACAGAACTCAAACAGCATCATACTACTGCACTGCACAAAATAAACATGGAAAACAGTCGTCAGAAGATGTCCAGCTCACAGATGATAGTAAATAAAGTGTGAATAGTGTGAAAAATAAATACTGTTTGAAATACAATTTTCAGTAATCCTTTTGTATTTTAGGTCAGAGTGGATTCTCTCATCTGGTGATACATGGCTGTACAGGAGGACTTTTTGCATTTGTTCTGTTGTCTGCATGTTTTTTTTACTGTATGAGGTAAATATATAATAACAGAAAATGTATTTTCTGTGTGCAAGTTTTGTATTTATAATTGCATGTGCGTATAATTTATGAATGTATTTATGTTTTATATTTACTTTTTTTTTTTTTGCAGAAAAAAAAACAGAACAAAGGCTTCAATACAGGCCCATGTCACAGGGAAAGATCAGGTGCATAGTTCAATAAACAAGATGTTAACATTAAGTAACTTAAATTTTAAATGCCAGCTGTTTTGTCCACAAATAACAAAATTTGTTCCAAACAGAGCCACACCCCCCCTCCAAGCAGAATTAACCTTTGGATGGCTGTGTCTCAAAACGTGTTTAATTCCGGAATGAATTAGTGCTTTTAAACCAATCATCAGATGACCAAATAATCACAGACTTTATCACAAAAAAAAAAAAAAAAATGGTGGCTCCTGATTGGATCTGTGTATATGAACAAATCGGCTGAATAAAGACACAATCACACCGAACATTGTTGTAAATTGTAAACTGAAACGTCTTTCATTGTCCCTAGCTAGCACCTTAATAGTTGTGTCTTCGCCCCACATGATGTTCATTGGTTTCCCCATGAGCTCTGAAAATTTAAGAGTCTTTAGGGCCTTTTCTGCATCATGGCGGCATTCAAAAGTAACAAAACCATACCCACGAGACAGGTTGTTTCTTATATCTCTGCACACTTTCACAGTACAGATGGGGCAGAATGGGAAGAATATTGCATGTAACTCCTGTCTGTCACATTTGGGTGCAGTTCATTCACAGTCAGTGACACTGGTGGATTAGAGCTGCTCTCCTTTTCTTTAGGTTCACTGTTCCTGATGCAGACCTCTCTGCGCTTCAGGATTTCCCCAAAGTTTGAAACAGCATTATACAATTATATAGCGGGCCTGTCATTGTGCCTTGCTAGGACATTAATATCATGTGTTTGGGCCCATGTGATGCACATTGGTTGTGCCCATGAGCTCCAAAAAACTCATTTCTATGTTGAAGATAATATTAAGTGAAGTACATTATAGACACAATATTGTATTGACAGT
>NW_024873063.1:0-6571 GCF_018340385.1 Cyprinus carpio | reverse complement strand
TGTGGGAAAAAAAAGTGTCCAACACCCCCTTCGGGTAAAGGCCACTGTTGTAAACCCTAAGTTGACGTGTCCCGTGGCGCCACCCTGTTGGCGAAGGCCAAGAATTGCATTTAGGGTCCCTCAAATTTGGGTGGGCTTCCGTGGGGCCCCTGTGGGGTGGGGCCAGGGGTCGTCCCGATGCAAGTCAGGGTCCTCCGCGTGTGCCGTCACGGTCCGGCATATACTGTGGCGGCGCGTCCGGCAAAAACTTTTGGGGGGGTCCGGCGCGCAATGTCCCACGAACCTATGTACACGTTCCATCAAACATATTCCCAAATGGACACCAGAAAAAATTGTGGACTTTATGGAGGAAGCATAGGATCTGGGCAAAGTTTAATCTTAAAATACACCACACAAGACAATACCTCTTTATAAATGAAACAAGATTTTATGAGCTACTCTATTTACATGGATCTCTAAACCTAATGGACATACACATACATACACACACACGTACATACACCACACACAGTTACTGAAGAGGATGATAACGGAATTTGAATGAAGTCCCAGGAGTAAGTTATTTCGTTAGATCGCACGGCAAGAAAATCACAAAGCAGAGATGTTCTTATCTTACTGCTTAAGAGCAATCTTCACTTATTTCACAGCAAGAATGAAGTTTGTTTCTGTTTTACTTTTTTTTGCATTTTGCGCTCAAAAGCGGAAAAAGTTGGAGATTCGCTTGTTGCCTGTCGTCTCAGGGAATCCCACGCCTCGGGTGGGTTGCAGATCTGTCCGTTTTGGATGGACGTCTTTTGGAAAAACCCTCCTGGTGGATTGGTTGGTTTGCCTGGTTTAGTAGAGCTTCGGGAATTCCTTCGGATAGTTTCGCGTAGTTTTGCAAGACTTCGAAGATTCTTGGCAGTCACGAAGTTTGCACAAACGGAGTGTTTGAGTTCTGGATGACAAGAAACGCTAGCAGCGTTGGAGTAGGTAGTTCAAGCCATGGCGAAGAAGGAAGCGTGCACTGAATTAGGTTCAGGCATTGAGGTTTTATCCAGGAGGATTTGGTCAATCCCCGACGCGATCTTCCAATGGGATGCTGTTGCAGCACTTAGACATGCCCCGTACTGTTCTCTTTGTGCATTGATTACGCATCCTGTTGGCATCGTCATGTCGAGATGAACTCCATGGTGGAACTTTGGTGAATACCTTATAAAGTGTCATAACTATGCACCCAATACAAGAATTTTGCGGCACATTTGTCATTGCTCCAAGTTTTAAGCAAATAACGTGAGCTTTCATTTCAACACTAAACTTTCCATATCCTCTACACACATTTAATAGACACTATCTGCTAAAACCAGTAAACATTGATTAAAGTTGCACCGGATTACATTTGAAACACAATCAAACATCTATAAGACCTAAACATATTATTTTGGAATATAATAAACCTGCAGATTTCTCAATGGTTGTCTTTTTTGAGATCATTTATTGAAAAGTTTCGTTGCCTAGAAAACTTCCCCAAACCAAGCCAGGAAGCAGAGTCAATGGGATGGATCCTATATGGAATCCCTTTGTGTCTGAGGTCCATTAATTATTAATGATTCCTGTGGGGCCGCGGGGGTTTCCATACGTTGTATCATGAGATGCTTCTTGATACACAGGGTCCTTGTATCTTGTGAAAGAGTTTAATGTCGTCAACTCTTTTACATCCGAAAACAACAATTGGCTGGACAGGAAGCTTACACCATATGTCGACGTCACATAATTAGCTCCTGATAGTTTTCTGATTTGCGGGGGTGTTTTCTTTCAACAAAAGTCCTCTGTTGCGAAATCACGTTGTCACGTTCTATTAAATGGCAGACATACAACTGAGCTTGTTACTCTTTAGGTAATAAATAACTTGGAGTTCAGAATGTGCAGGATGGAGGAAAATAGGCTCTTTTAAATTCCTTTGGGAGAAGTAGCCGATTCTGCAGTTATTGGTGTGACTGTTCACCGAGGTCCTACAGCCGCTATCGAAGCATCCTGGGCCTCCATAACACCTCAGCAGTGCCACAGGCTGATTGCCTCCATGCCACGCCGCATTGAAGCAGTCATTTCTGCAAAAGGATTCCCGACCAAGTATTGAGTGCATAACCCTGAACATAATTATTTGTGAAGGTTGACTACTTTTTTCTATGTATTAAAACACTTTTCTTTTATTGGTCGGATGAAATATGCTAATTTTTTGAGATAGGAATTTTGGGTTTTCATGAGCTGTATGCCAAAATCATCAGTATTAAAACAATAAAAGACCTGAAATATTTTCTAGTTTGGTGTGCAATGAATCTAAAATATAATGAACAGTTTAATTTTTTATCATTACATTATGGAAAAATAATTGAACTTTTCATCACAATAGCTAATTTTTTAGAAGGCGACCTGTAACATGACTTATATATTTTTTTCCACTCCACAAACTTAATTTATTTTTTTAGCCTGTTTAAAAAATATAAATAAATACATAATAAATAACTAATAAATAAATTACATCAGCAAACGAAAATAGGCCTTAATCGGTTAAAATTTGTTACTGGGGGTAATTCTAATTAGTATTACGTTAGGAACAGAGTCTGGCTAATCTAGGCTACCAGGGTTTTTTTTATTTTTTTTATTTTCATTGCATCTGAAAATGACTTTGTGGCGGCACATTCAGATCGCACGCTCAACCTGCCTCGCGCGGTTCTCAGCTGTGGACTATTTAAAAATGTTTGCTATAAGGTTGCCGTCCCAATTTTATACATGATTGTTCATTAAAAAAAAAATCGATATACTTGATAGTTCTATTATATTGTTACACAAGTTCATTTAGGCTGTGAACATGCCACTGTGACATTTTACCCTGTTTAACCTTAGAAACTCCTTGAGATTTAAAGTTCAGTTTAATATAATTGAAGTTTCAAGTTTTTAAAAAAAAGGTTTTTAAATGCTTAAAATTATTTCTATGAATTAATAATCTGTATCCAGGTTTAATTGCTTTCTTATGTTATATAAATTAATCATATGTTATAAGGTTTATTTCTTGTAGAAAATACGTGTTTATTCTTTAAGAAACATAAGGGAATAAGGGACGATCCAAAATAGTATTCATATTTGTTTTGCTTCACCTCGTTATGGTAAGCTACAATTATTCTAAAAAAAAAAACAATGCGTAATTAAAAGTGCCATCGGCCTGAGTAAATTTTACCATTATAGAATTGTGACTTTTATAGGTTAGTGGGAATTTAGGAGGTGACAATACTGTGCAATTACACATGTTATGGGACTTGTAAAGCATAACAAACTGAAGGCTAGGAAACGTTAGCCAATAAAGCAGTTTTTTTTAAAAACAATGGAACTTAAGTTTTGAACTAAAAATATTATTTCCACCATATAGCCTGTGAATAAACAGAATGCATACTTTTTCAATGAACAGCACACTGCGAGTTTGCGGATTCTGGTGTTTGGATTTGTAACTTCAAATAAGGAGCTTCCAAGTTTTAGGGAATAGCCAAAACGGTTTTTTTTTTTTATTTCTCTCTCTCATCTCTCTCTATCTCTCACTCCATTTAACTTTGTCTATTTAACAGCATTAACGTACCATGAAATACATCTTCCTTCAGGTGACTGAATGTTTTTCCTTCTGTCTTTGCTAAATGTTGGGCGCATGATCAGTAAGTTGTATTCGCTCAAACGAATTTAATAAATCACACCACCCTTGCGGACTTTTGAAGCGGGGTGCAGTTAGCGCGAGTCCCCTCGCCGCTGTTGGAAGCGGGGAGGCAGCTGATGGAGGACTCCGCTTGGTCTTAAAGCCTTCGCCAAACGCTACGTTCACAAATAACAAATGATTTTCGTACAAAATAATGATTAATTATCAATTACTAATTTGTTATTATTAATTTTCTTGTGGAAAACAATAATATGGGGCTGCAGTACAAGTAATGAATAAAAAAAAAAAGGAGAGGGCTGCTGTGAGTGAAGGCATGTTTCAACCCCAGTAACATGACAACACACCGTTCCTCACAGCCAAAAAACAGGACCGAGTCAGTTCCAAAAAAAGGGGGCTGGAGGGGCTGGGGGGTAGTTATGTAATAGGCTTGTGGGGGTCTAGATAAAGGTGTGAATCTCTTGGTCTTTTCATATGGACAGTGTTCTTTTTCCTGAGGGTATCAAACTTGCAGAACAGGTTTAGATAGATGTCGTCGATTTTGGTTTTATGGGCAAACTTGAAGAAAGGTTTTGTTCCACTTCAAATGTTGACTCCATGTATAGCGCAATATATTTTATTAGATTATTATAACTTCAGAGGAAGTTGCTTAAACTCAAAAAAAATAAATAAATTCAGCAAACTGTTGCGTTTAATTTTTATTTTGGTTCGGTCTAAAACAATCTTATTTTTAGACTAGAATATAACAGCTCCGATACCATAAAAAAGTTCAAAAAAAAAAATTTGGTCTATATCATCTCTTTGTGTTGTTCTAAATCACACAACAGATTCCAGGAACCCTCGGTATGACCGTCTTATGATGTTTTGTTCTAGTTGTTTAGGAGTTTGGGAATACAAATGCCCGTTTACAGACATGACAAACAAAAAAAAACAAAAAAAAAAAAAAAAAAAACAAAAACATTTTGGAGTTTTTGGAGAACATTATTATGTATTATTATTATTATTATTATTAATTATTTATTTATGTATTTGTTGTAGCCTATTTACAATGCACAACCAGAAGCAACATATATCTGCAGAGAAGTTATTGGACCATTCTCAAAAAAAATAATCAATTTTATTTCAAATTTTCGTTTTTTGGGTTCAGAGGAAAAAAACAGTGTACTACTAAATCTGTGACGGATCGCAGTATGAGATTTGTTTTTGAGTTCACCGGGATCTCACGTACCACTAACACTGGGAAGGATCGCTTGTATGAGCATCGTTTGGAGTTCACAGTGAGATTCACATGCTACTAACACGGGCGAGGAGGCAGTAATGGAGGATCGTTTGAGTTCACAGTGAGATCACGTATTACTAACACTGCGAGGATGGCAGTAGAGGATCGTTTGGTTGTTGTAGAGGAGTGAAATTATTTCTGTATGAAATTAATCTTTATGGAAGCCCGACTTTCAAGGACACTCTATCAGTGCCCTTGACAAGATTTGCACACCAACAATGGGCTTTGATCTCCTCGGGGAGCCAAACAAACAGATAGGAAAGAAAAAGATCTTGGAAGAAAGACCATTTGGCTCCTTTGGACCTTCAACCCAGCCTTCCACCCAGGTCCCATGGTCCAGGCAACTAAAAGTTTTACGTACGCTCACATACAAACATTTACTATATCTTTCAGGATTCAGGATTGTAAACTTTTGATGTTGGGATCATTTTAAAGGTCTTTGTTGCGAATGCGTAAAATTGGTCTCAATTTCCATTAGTCACTTGTCTTATACGCGAGATTGAAAACTTTTGTAGAATGGTGTTCTGCTGTGAAGGGGGTGTGTACCCCTTTAGGGGTCTTTGAGGATGTTTATCTCCAGCCACGTTGTGACCCCTGATGTGATCACGGCAACTTAAAGAAACCAAACGAGTCAATTTATCGATTTACTGTTTAGCATGATCCTTTTCCCACTCTAACTAAACCAAGCAGAATATAATCGCACTGTGCAACCCCTAATAAGACAACATATTCACAAACCTAAATGGACAATAGTCCTCATTGAGTTGGGTTGTTACTAAATGACCAGAAGTATCATTTGGCCAGTTTCTGGACGGGTGTTTGGTGATCATGTGAAGTATAAGGAAGGTAATGAGATTAGTGCTACAGGAGAATCAGATCTGTTGAAATCAATAAATACAATCCGAAGTGAATTACTGCATATAATTGGAAAAAATTGTATGCTGAGGAGATACCAATAAGGCATACTCAACATTTCTGTCCACTTTTAAATCCATTATATGATGAAAACACACTGTCCCAATAAAATTATTTACCATAAAGCACAAATTTAAAGAGAGACCCATTGATGGACAAAGGGAATTAAAAAATTCTTGCAAAAAAAGAACACCTTGTATAAAGCATTTATAAAAACACAGAACTAAAGACGACTGAGAAATAAATACAAAAGATATAAAAAATAAATTGACAGTATCATGAGGATAAGTTAAGAAAGATTATTTTACAATAAAAATAGTAAATGATATTAAAAATGATATTAAGAGGTATATGGACAGTGCTAAAATAATATTATAAGGAATGACCACATGAATACAAAATACCCTCAGTATTTTATAGATTATGAGAGGACATTAAACAACATGAAAGATGCGGTCAATGTGTTTAAATCAAATTTCGTTGTAAGAGTGGGGAGCAAATCTGGCTGAGGTAATTAAAAATCCACCGACTAAAGTGAGGTGAAGGCAGGTGGATTATTTAGATAGTAAAAACCCCCTACTCTTGTTTTTGGAAACAGCTGAGGAAATTGAGATTCATTGAAATTGTAACAATTGGTAAGAAGTAAAAAGTCAACCAGGACAGATGAATGACATTGATATGGTTTAATTAAGGATGTCATT
>NW_024873062.1:0-6739 GCF_018340385.1 Cyprinus carpio | reverse complement strand
GCACATTCAAGCAGGAAACCAGCGGCCATAAAAAAAAAAAGTTTCATCACTACCGTGTCAGACGCGATCAAAGCGGGAAGCCGGCCACAACCCAAACGGATAAGTCTCGTTAATATCTACGTTACCTCACACGAACTCCGTGTGTGGATCTGAGCAGAATCGCCATCACTACCGTGTCAGACGCGGGGCGTCTGTGTGTAGTTTCAGAGCTCTTGTCTATTTTTACCTCGTGGATCAGTGAAAAACACTATATAGATCTGTTATGAAACAGCAGAAAATACGTGCATTAATCACGCCCAACAACCGCAGCGCATCGCCGCACCGATTTCTAATGCCATCACAGTCACCTGCAGACAAAATACATGCTTACATATACGTTTTACTATGAATTACATGATCCTAAAAGCACACTTCAAAGCGAAACCACGTCAAAAAAAAAAAAATACAAAAATACATATTAGTCAGCGGCTCACTACGATCAAGCGGAAAGCCTCCCCAACCCGCGAAAAACAAAAAGAAAAAAAAAAAAAAACTGAGATGAAACTGATATCCTTATGTCCTCACACGGACTCCGTGGTGGATCGGGCGATCGCCATCACTAGCAGTGTCTGACCGCGACGGTCTGTGTGTAGTGCAAGAGCTCGGGCTATTTTTAATACCCTGTCTGGATCAGTGAAAAAACACAAAAACACGTTTACGCTTAGGACCAGCAAAAATCTCGCCCAAATCCGCCCACACGCTTAATCAGGCCTCACACGATTGTCTAATGCCGCTCAGTCACCTCAAAACATTTTTTTTCTTAAATAAGTGACATAGAAGGAAATACTGGCCTACACAATAGCGGAAAACTAACGCACATCGCAAGCAGGCAAAGAAAGTAGCGCTCTCTCTCTAAAACCTTAAAAATGCACGTCTGTCACAGGCAAGATAGTGCAGCTAAAGTCGAGATTAGTAACGGGGTTCCAAACTTGTCTCAGTCATATTACGCTAACTTACTCAATTAGTTACCGTCTTAAAATTCGTTGTAAAGGCAATATTATACACGAACTTGGGCCAACTCACCCGGAGAGTTCTTAAAATTCGTTATTTCGTCCGCAGGCATTAGAAATTATACGCACCATCAGCACGCAACTTCTCGCGAGCCAATGGAACAACCAGCCGCACTCCGGCTACTCTAAAAAGAGGAAACCTCAGTTTTGTGTTGCACCTTCTCTTCGCTGTGTAGCCAAGAAGACATTCATTAGCTACTTACAGATCACATAATGGGACCCAAAGCCCAACAGACAGTAAAACCGTGCAATTTAAATAAATAGGTTTTTTGGGTTTTAAATCAACCAGTTTCGCATCACATTCGTAATAATAACACGTTAATAATAGGTTTCAGTGATAACCATTAAAACCAGAAGACAGGCGAATGAGTTAGTAATTAAAATATTTCTTAGGAGCGATATAGAATATTTATTATGATAATATATATCACGAGCCGTATAGTAAGTCATAAAGGAACAATCACATTATAACCATTACCTAATTGTATCATGATTACAATCTGCAGATTATGACAATACAGAAAACATGCATATATGTACTTCAGCCATGTATGATAACTCTTGTCTCATGGAGACAGTTGTTTACTGGCTTTTTAGATTTTACATACGAATTATACATGCCACAATCGAAGATATTTAAGAGTTTCAAAATGGTTCCATTTAATACGTTAAGACCCCAGGCAGGGTTGGAGATTAAACCCATCAAGATTTAACTTCAGGTTTTGGAAGAGATATACCGTGAGGTCACCTACAATCATACATGTTAATGCAATGAAGGCTGATTATAAAACAGACAATATTGAATATACACATCATAGAGAGGAGAAGACATTTAACGTTTGTGCAATAATTTAGTCGCATCGTGTCCTTTCAAATCATTATAGCATATATATTCATCATGGTCCATAATTATTGCTAATAATAATCGGTATTGTTGAACATTTAAATATCCTTGCTAGGGTACGCCACATGTTTAATGTTAAACATTGCGAGGCTATCAATATGTTGCCAGCTTGTACTCTTAGTGTTAGTAAATACCAACTAGTGTGTGGATGGTCAGTAGCTATGATTGGCTAGGGTATTTGCTAAATGGTTACTAGGTTGTGCCTATGTAACTCTGTTTGATTGTTAGGCAGTTTGCTGGTGGATTGCTATAACGGCACAGGCTGAGGGAAGGACAATTAATTGCCTGTGTAGGTGGTTGTGATTGGTATGCTGGTGGTTGTCATCACAGGCAGCAAGGTGGGTTGCTATTGTGCACAAGTGGTGCGGCTAATGGGTGGCACCAACTGGGTGTTTTGTTTAGCTTTTATCGATGTTGCTATGTACTTGCAACAGGTGTTGCCCAGTGACAAAATGGTTACTGCCAGTGCTTTTAGCATGCAGTAGAACATTAGGCCAATTGTTGCTGAGAGGGGTGTTGTCAGTAGCTGTGGTTGCTAGGGTAGCTTGCCAGGAATTGTTGTTATGTTGCTTGCCAGAGTCACCCAAAAAATGGTGGTTGCTAGGCCCAGCGTTGGTTGCTATGGGACTCAGCATGGGTGGTTGCTAGGTGGCTACCATGGTGCGTTGCTATAGGTAAGCTGGGGGGTGCGTCTAGTGTATTTACTAGGCAGTTTGCCTTACTGGGGTACATTGGGTTGTGCTACGCGGTTGCAGGCAGTGGTTTGCTAGGGTGTTCTGGAGTGGTTGGCACAGCTAGGTTGCCGTCTATAGTAACCTCCGGGTTTTGCTAGGCAGCTGGTCAAGGTAGTTGGTCGTGGACGCTGAAGGGTTGTTGTCTGGTGGTTGCTAGGTGCACCTGTTGGCTTAGCTGGGTTAGTTTGCTAGGACACCAGGTGTTGTTAGGGGGTTGGCTAGCGGGTGCTAGTGTGCTGGGGGTGGTTTGCGAGCGGTGTTTTGCAACCTGGGTCTAGTTGCTAGGGTTGGGTCACGGGCGGTTGCTATGGCAAGCCGCTATGGCTGCCCTGGGGTTACTAGCATTGCCTAGGTGGCACCGGGTGGTTCACTGCTACAAGTGCCGCGGCATTAGCGAAGGGACTTCCCGATGGTTCTGCATGCAAGTTAATCAGTAGTAACCTAAGCCTGATTTGGGGCAACTTTTGCTAATCACTATTAGCATGGATGGTTCTGTGCTTAGCCTGTGTAGGGATTGGGGTGGTCCTGTTGGTGCATTAGCCGAGTGCTAACCACCGGTGGTTGCTAGGTGGTTGCTATGCGCTAACCAGGTCTGTGCTAACGGTGCTACTCGGGGGGTCTCTAAGGTGTGTGCTAGGCAGTTGCCTAGGTGCCTGGCCGGTCCGTAAGGCTGGTGCTATGGTAACCTGGGTGGTTGCCAATGACTACTTGTGGTTGGTAGTGTCACAGACGATGTTCTATGGAGTTCTAGAGAAGTAATCATCACATGTTTGGAAGCCCGATCTTAACACTTAGCTAATCAACTATGAAGATGTTAGCCTGTCCCATGCTAGCAGGTGTAGCGCCAGTTGAAGTCCAGTTTTGCTAGCATGAAAAAAAAACCAACCCCCCTTGTCCTGCCAACAATGTTCTGATGCAGTTATATACGATCTTGCAAAACGGGTTGCTAGTGTACTCTGTTTGGTTGCTAGGGAGTTGGCCTGCCACCATGCCAGATGATGTAACATCCAAAGGCTGCTTGACAATATAAACCCAACCCCCATTCTGCCTGTCTGATGCAGAGTGTAGATCTTGAAAACGCAAGTTTGATAGGAGTGGCCTGTTGAAAATACTCCAAAGGCTGCTTGACAATATAAGCCAACCCCCATGTTCCCGGTACTTGATGCAGTTATGGATCTGGAAAAATGGCTGCTAGGGACTCTGTTTGGTTGCTGGCAGCGGCCTGGCACCTGCCAATGATGATACTCCAAAGGCTGCTTTGACACTATAACCACCCCCCATGTGTTCCCCAATGCCATGTTCGGTGATGCAGAGATATATGTCTCTGGAAAATGGTTGCTAGGGTACTCTGTTTGGTTGCTCAATGGAGTGGCACTGGCACCGCCAATGATGATATTCAAAGCTGTTTGCCAGTATAAATGATAGACACCAACCTTATGCGCTTGAGACCTTCAAGAGGGGAAGATAGCCCGCGAGCTCGTGGGTGGCTTAGGGTCGCTAAGGGGCGAGGCTGGCTATCAAAGTCGTTAAAGTAGTCCGATGGTCGTGTCGGCCCCGAGAGTCAAACGATCCCACCACGCATGGGTTCTAGTCGAAACTTCCTATGCCAAGATAGTGAGTGGATCGTTAGTCAAAGGAAGTCCTATTGGACCTTGGGACTAAGGGGCCCTACAATGGGTGCTAAGGCGTGGCTTGAACGGCTTCACAATGGCCCTGACAGACTGATTTGGGTGCCTGAGGTAAAATTGAGCCCACGCCCATTGCGCTTACTGACATTGTAGCCTCTACAAGATTATACTTTCCAGGGCACAAAATCCCTATTGCCCTTTAATCCACAGTAGTAGGAAAAAGACGGCACCGGTTTCCTGGGCATCCCGCACCAATAGTATGTCTATGGGGCAAATTGTGGGGGGCTCTCTGCGCCCCCAGGGGTACAAATTATACCCCACCTGTCGGGTATGTTCTCCGGCACAGCCCTGAGTAGCCCCTCGGTCCAAATGTGGTGATTCACATGTTTCTCTGCGAAATTCCCTCACCCTCGATGCGGACGCATCGTCAAAGTGCCCCGCATGCATTGTCTATGCAATTTTTCGCGAAATTTCGCCGGTGTGCGAACCTCGTACCCCGATCGCTTATAAAAGTCCATAGCACACCATTCCCCCAATGAGCCGCACGTTGGACACTCGTTGGTCGGGGGCCGGTGGACAAACGGGCGGGACCTATTCCGCGCCAAATTTGTACGATCGAGAAAAGAGAAGAATATAAGTGTGGTGCATAAGGAAGAGTGTGCTTTGGCCGTCGGCAAACGCACCACGAACTAGAAATACATTTCCCTGAAGCGACTGGGGAGGGTGATGGCAGTGGAAAACTCCGCCTGTCTGTAGCCACACAATGAGGCGGTGTGAAGTGGTGGAGCCGAGATATAAGTAGTTTAATATATTGCTCTTATGGTTGCTAGGGTGCTGAAAATGGTTGCTATGGTGTGGCTATATAGTATATTGGGGTGATTATTAAAGACTATTTGCCAACCTGAATCAAAAGCAAGAACCAGTGTTTCTATATTGTTGTTTGCTGGATACTGCTTTTTATATGTTAAACAGTTGCTAGGGTGCTTCAAGTGGTTGCTAGGGCGTGGCTATAATAGTTATGTGGACTAATTATGGACTGCTTGATAGGCCGATCCAAAAGAGACACAAAGCCCAAGCCTCTAGGTCTTTCTGAATTTTCCACAAAACATATGATGTAAGAAAAATGTTTCCAATGTTAAGTCCCTATGGGATATCTGCACACAAATAACAATTTTTTAGCACCGCGCTGTACGAATATCGTACATCCGATTTCTTAGGAAAGTCATAGCACACCTCTCTCCTCAAGAAGCCGAACGATTGACACCTCATTCATGGGTCTACGACAAACAGTGCAGGAGGAGTAGCGCGCCAAAAAGTTTTTCAGGGCGACCTGATTTATCTCTTAGCTAATCACTATTAGCATGTAGCTATTCACTGCTAGCATGGCTAGCATGTTGGAATTCCAGTTTGCTAGCATGAGTAAAAAGAGCCAACCGCCATGTCTGTACGATGTTCTGATTCAGAGATATAGGTCTTGCAAAACGGTTGCTAGGGTACTCTGTTTGGTTGCTAGGGAGTGGCCTTGCAGCTCCCAATGATGATACTCCAAAGGATGCTTGACAATATAAGCCAACCCCCATGTCTCTACGATGTCAGAGAGATAGGTCTTGCAAAACGGTTGCTAGGGTACTCTGTTTGGTTGCTAGGGAGTGGCCTGGCAGCTCCCAATGATGATACTCCAAAGGATGCTTGACAATATAAGCCAACCCCCATGTCTCTACGATGTTTTGATGCAGAGAGATAGGTCTTGCAAAACGGTTACTAGGGTACTCTGTTTGGCTGCTAGGGAGTGGCTTGGCAGCTGGGAATGATGGCTGCTTTCCAGTATGAATGATATAAACCAACCCCCATGCCTTTATGATATTCAGATTTGAAGATATCCCTCTATGCTTTGGGTTGCTAGGGTGCTCTAAATGGTTGCTAGGGCGTGGCTATGAAGTCTTGAAGGTGATTCCTGATTGGTCGTTTGCTGCCCCGAGTCAAACGAGCCCACCCTCATGTTTCTATGACACTTCTATCCAAAGATATAAATTTGATCTTTTTCAATGGAAGTCTATGGAGGTTGTTACTAAGGGGCCCTAAATGGTTGCTAGGGCGTGGCTTGACTGCTTCACAATAATCCTGACAGACTGATTGGCTGCCTGATTAAAATGAGGCCACCCCCATGTCTCTATGACATTGTGATCTAGAGTTATGTTCAATGCAAAACTCCTAGGTAAAGTACCATAGTAGGAAAAACGCGCTGTTTCATGGGCGATCCCTCACCATAGTATGTCTATGGGGCAACTTTGGGGGGCTCTTGCGCCCCAGGGGTACAACTTATACCCCACTGTGGGGTATGTTCTCGCCCAGCCTGATAGCCTCTCCAAATGTGGTGATTCACATGTTTCTGGCGAAATTCTCTCTCGGAGCTACGATCCGTCA
>NW_024873061.1:0-3986 GCF_018340385.1 Cyprinus carpio | reverse complement strand
AGACCTATTGCATTGGTTTGGTACGTGTACATTAGGCACCTAAACAATCAGATTACTTGCAGATATAATCTATATGTTTGTAATTCAAAAAAAAAAAAAAAGAGCTATAGTATTTTAGGTTTAAATGTTTACTTAAATGTTATGAAGTGCTTTAACAAATCCACATCATTTCACAGATAAATTGCTTCCAATACCAATTTTCAGGGGTGGGACTAGGACTCTTAGTAAAGTAAGAATGTATTTCTGCTGTGTCAGGTAAAAGCCAAATCAAGTTATTATACCTGACCTGAAAGTCTTAAATACTTATACATTCTAAAATACCATATTGAAATACTTTGCGTCTTTAAACTTCATTTAAATTGATAATATCACCTGCATGCTTTGTCTGAATGCCATAATAAGCGCCGCCCCTGCTGGTGATAGCTGTATATAAATGTACAGCACAAGAAAAGCTCACGTTGTTTCAAAGACATATATTGATTACAATGGTTTGTCTTAAACAGAATAAATGTTTTTGTTTATTTTATTATTATTGTTTGATTTATTTATTTATTTTTTTCAATCATACTGTCATGTGTTTTATGTCTCTCATCTTTTCTGGACTTTATAAGCATTTAATCCATCTTGCCCGAAGACTGACCTGGGAACTAGCGTTCACTTTAAACTGGGGCAACTACCTAAATGTACTCTCCCACTTGAATATACAGTGCGTTGGCGCAAAAGTTAGTTATGCAATTACACCTAAATATTACATTTTCCCTCCCCAAGAGGTTTCTGCCTCACTAACTGCCGATGGGTATTTTAAAAGATCTGCTTGTTTCAGTTAGTTTTTCTGTGAGGTACTGAGAAATATAATTACAAACACTTCATACACGTTATCAGAGCTTTTTATTGACAATTACATGAAATTTATGCAAAGAGTCAGTATTGCAGTTGTTGGCCCCCTTCTTTTTCAGGACCTCGCAATTCGGACTGGGCATAGTCGCAATCAACTTCCTGGGCAAATCCTGACTGATAGCAAACCCATTCTTTAATAATAAACTTCTCGGAGTTTGTCAGAATTAGTGGGTTTTTGTTTGTCACCCGCTCTTGAGGATTGACCACAAGTCTAAATGGATTAAGTCTGGGGAGTTCAGGCCATGGACCCAAAATTTCAACATTCTAGTAACCCGAGTCAATTCAGTGATCACTTTGGCTTAGGACCGGGCTCCATAGTGCTGGAACATGCATTGTTCTTCACAAAAGTTGTTGGGTTGTTGGAAGAAGTGATGTGGAGGGGTTGGTACCCTCATTCATGGTTGTGCGTTTCTTGGGCAGAATGTGAGTGAGCCACTCTCTTGGATGGAGAAGCCAACCCCAACATGAATGAGTGTCATGGATGCTTTACTGTTGGCATGGACACAGGGACTGATGGTACGAGTAGGAAGCTGCGCTCGACCTTTTCTTCTATCGGACTAAGGCCTTTTTACCAGATGCCCCAAAACAAGTCGGGAAAGGGGGCCTTCAATTCGGAGAATATGATCTCTTGCCCAAGTCAACATACAGCAGTACCATTCCACTATACTTTCTGCACAGAAGATCAATCTGTCCCTGATGTTTTTTTTTGGAGAGAAGTGGTTCTTTGCTGCCCTTCTTTGACACAAGGCCATCTTCACAAAAGTCTGCGCCTCACTGTGGCGTGCAGATGCGCTCACACCTGCCTGGCTCGCCATTTCCTGAGTTTGTTAAGCTAGCTCTGACACTGGTGGCACTCCGATCCCGCAAGCTGAATCCTCTTTAGGAGACGATCCTGGCGCTTGCTGGACCTCGTTCGATGGAGACGCCCCTGAAGGCCTTCTTTACAAGAATTGAACCTCTTTCCTTTGAAGTTTCTTGAGGAAACCTATAAAAAAAAAAAAAAATTGTTGATTTAGGTGCAATCTTAGTAGCCACAATATCCTTGCCTGTTGTGAAGTCCATTTTTATGCAACGCAATGATGGCTGCAGCGGTTCTTTGCAGGTCACCATGGTTAACAATGGAAAGAACAATGATTTCAAGCATCACCCTCCTTTTAACATGTTAAAGTCTGCCATTCTAAAACAATCAGCCTGACAATATGACTGATCTCCAGCCTTGTGCTCCGTCAAACATTCTGTCCCACCAGAGTTAAATAAGATGATTACTGAAATGATCTCAGCAGGTCCTTTAATGACAGCAATGAAATGCAGGGGGAAAGGTTTTTTTTTTTTTTTGGGATTTAAGTTTAATTTCATGGCAAAGAAGAAGGACTATGCAATTCATCTGATTCACTCTTCATAACATTCTGGAGTATATGCAAATTGCTATTATAAAAACTTAAGCTAGCCAAACTTTCCAATTTCCAATATTTAGTAATTCTCAAAACTTTTGGCACGACGTACCATTCGCAACGCATTTTATTACAACAGTCTCGTACCCATATAATGTACATAAGATTCTTTGGGCAATGAGTGTAGATTTGGGCTCTCCTCAATGCATCCTGTCAATGTTTGTCCACACTCTTAAAAATAAAAGGTGATTCCCATGCCATAGAAGACATTTTTTTGCCTAAATGGTGTCATAAAAGAACCTTTAACATCGGAAGAGCTTTCGTTTCCCAAACGGTCTTTGTGGCGAAAGAGGTTCTTCAGATTATAAAAAGTTGAGAAAAAGATGGTCGTTAAAAAGAACCTTTGAATGAATGGTTCTTTGTGGAACCAAAAATGGGTCTGTGAAGCAACGATTTTAAGCCCGTATTTTTAAGAGCTGTATGTCTTTCACACTTTCAGTCTGTTTTTCTTAATTAGTAAATGCAATTTTATCCGGAGGAGTTGAATCCTGTAAACAACAGGTTTAAGAAAAAATTCATTAAATGCAATAAGTCGCATCCAAAATATGCTTAAAATGCTCTCTTTATAGTTATTTTTCTATGCTGACTGATGAGCTTATATGGACACCGGAGAATGGTTATTCTAAAGTACATGTATCATTAGTTGCAATCTTTACAAGCTTTACCGCGTTTTTCTGCAGTTTGAAACACTGAATGAGACTTTTACATTAGACATTTCAGTAAGTTGTACTATATTAGGCTTCTTATAAAATAGCTACCTTTTGATGTTACTTCATGTTCATTAGTAATATCGTAGTAAAGAGAAAAGACCTAAAATGAATAAGGATACTTGCCAATGGAACTAAGCGCTAGAGTGACCGCGTTCTGCGCATTAAAGAGCAAAAAAAAAATAAATAAATGAAAGTGTATTTAGATGATGGTTTGTATTCCTTATGAATTTTGACTAATTTTAAAGCTATACTGTGTCATAAAAGTAACTAAAGCACAAAGCTTTTTGCGATTATGGACAGCAAGTGCGCTTCACCTAATGAAGTCCATGGGCATTAACAGCATATAGACTAAGATCTTGTTAGAAGCTGATATATATGATTTATAAATGAGAATGTTAACGATATTCCAATATCCACAATAGAGATCGACCGATATGGGTTTTTCTATAGCCAATGCCGATGTTTAGAGGTCAGGGTCAGCCGATGGCGATATGTGCTGCCGATTTTTAGGGCAGATATCTTGAAGTTTTCCCCTTCATTTGCATGCTAAAATGTCACACTAATAATAAGTGGATGCACAACATTTCTAAACTTATCATCATTTATTGAGCACTGACTTGAACCATCTCTTGAACCTTAATTTTGTGCACTGCACGGTATTAAAAATAAAAAATGTATCCAAAGTTAACCAAACAAATCAATAAACTGACCAAGTATTAAATATAACACAGGTTTTATATATATATATATGTCAATAATTTACATAAAAGTTTTAGAGCATTTATCAAGCAGAATTTTTCAAGTTTGTTGGAACATAAATGTAAACTTAAATATACATTTAAATAAAATAAATACAATTTTATAAAAAAAAATCAATTAAACTGAAAAATATAAAAAATAAATAATAGTAGTGCTGCAAACACACTAG
>NW_024873060.1:0-4769 GCF_018340385.1 Cyprinus carpio | reverse complement strand
AAGGAACAGACTGATTCCACTAGAAACCGGTTTTCCTAATGTTCTAAGTTATTTCTAAAACGTTTTACCATCCCAAAATCTATGCAGTATCTATTTAAATCAATGCTTACTATTCAAATCATCCTTGTATTATAACCTATATAATGACATACACTCAAAAATGTTAATTTTAAAGAGGTCCAAAATTTTACTTTTACGGTTTCTGACCAACAAACAAAACCAAAAACACTCACATAAACAGAGCCCAAAACCAAGTTAAAACAACAAAACAATAAAACAAAGGTATGTATGGAACTGTGGGATAATGGCGTTGGAAATTATAGGGGACTTCTGTTTTTTTATTGTATCTGTTGTATATTATTAATAATAGATAAGAATGTAGCTAAGTAAAAAATATTATAGTACTTTTAAAAGTACTTAAGTATTTTTGGGAGTATCTGTACTTTTACAGTTTTTATTTTTCAGCCGAACTCTTTACTCCACTACATTTTCTAACCCTAAAATGAATATTTTTTACTCAGATTACATTTCCCCCCGAATCATATTCACTTGCTTAGTACTACAAAATAGTCAGCAGTCAGAAGAACACTGACTGCAGTAAAGCAGGTTTGACGAATTAGTGGTCTGGGGTTTGAAAAAAATAAAATAAAAATGTGCAAACAAGTGAGCACGCACAATCAACCGCGGATGATTTCATTTTTTCACTCAAGTCGAGTCTGGGGTGATAATACAGTGGTTTTGTTGTAATGGACATGCGATCAGACATAGATCGAGTACATCACCAAATCACACACAGAGGGTTCCGGTTGTCGCACCCGTTATTTATTAAAAACGTCAAAATCAAGGCCTATTCTAAATGTGTAGACCGCAAAATGCCTCTGTTATGGTTTTGTATATTTATATATAATTTGATAAAGTTATACTTAATCTATATCACACAAAGAGTACAGTTTTTTTTTCCTGCAGATATCACCATGGAGAAACAATTTTCAATAATAATTTTATACAAGTTCAATAAAGTTTTGCAGTAAGTCTGCGCAAGGACTTATATTTTATCTGAGTGAAAAAGGTGCGTTTACGGTATGTTTACTTGGCAGGTCGCACAAACCCGTAAATGGAACGTTCTCGGGCAGTTATCTTGTCTACTGGGCCTCTGGCGTTTCAGACTTTCTGGACACTGACAGAAACGGACTGTTTTGTGTGCGGCAGTTTTCCAGTCCACTCACTAACGCGATAAACTCCCAGACACGGACAGAAATGTTCACTCATCGGTAAATCCACGTACATCCCTGTGCATGAGAAGTAAATTCTCCGCAAACTCCAGGGTATAAGCAGTTAAATCTCCGTAAACGGACACTCATGTCTCAGTAAACATCTACAGATGGTAGACAACCAAAATGGGTAATAGGGCCGCGGCGTTAACTGCAAATCAGTCGTGTGTTAAAATCATTCGCGAAACTCACCGGCCAGGTGGCGCAAAGGATCGGGTTGCGAACTGGAATGTAATGTAAAATGAAAGGAAGACGTTTTTTTAAAACAACATAATACAGTATAATATACATTATAACATCCTTAAAAGCCATAAAAAAATAGGATAGTCTTAGGCTACAGTCTACTCATCAAAAAATAAAAATAAAACCTTTACACAAAGAAAGGCTCTATGCATGCTATTGTTCTTTTAAACAGTCATTTTAGATATATATACTTATACCAAGAATGAAACCGAGAAATGAAACACATTTAATCCGTATATACGGATTATAACTGTTTCATTTCGGTTTCATTCTTGGTTTAAAAATTAATAATATAATAATAATAATCTTCAGGTTCCATTTGCAGAGAGCGAAATGAGAACGGTCCCCAGCATTACAAATAATTCTTATTAACTCTGTTATTATTCTTGATTATTAAAACTGCTAACACTTTGCAATTTTTAATTATGCCTTTAACTGTGTGAACCAATAATAATTGTGAATGGTGAATTGCAAATGATCTCGCGGGCGTGCCTAACGCGCACATATTCTATTGGAAACAGGCAGTAGTTACACCGAGCCCATGCGGCGCGAGCATAATTTTGCTAATTATGATTTTTTTTTTTTTGCCTCGTCGTACTGAAACACAAGTGTGAAATCCAAAGCCTATTTTACCTAATAAATAAGAGTTTAGCTTCAAATGGGCAACATGTTTGGATTTGTCCCGAATGAGAGAGATAAGCCCAAACATAATGTAATCGCTTTATATTATTTTAATTATTATTATTTTTTGTTTGTTGTTTATACCCATCCTATATTATTATATAGCCTGCTGCAATTATATTTATCCATAGAATTATATATATTTGTAATTCTTGTTCTGTTCTGATAATTTTTTTAAATTTAAAGGATTTGTTTGTAAAGTGAAGGGAACTAAAAATGTCCTGTTGGTACATTAGCCTATAGCCTGCCGTTATTTAGGCCAATGCAACTCTCACGCGTTATTATTTTTTAGCTGAATGTATACAATGCAACATTTCTCACAAATGTAATTATTTTTTTAGCGGGCCAAAGTTTTCGTGTATGTTTTATCCCGCTTTATTTTTCCATTGCATCTAAAAATGACTTTGGTGCACCACCGTTCACTTCACTTCGTGAACAAACAAATATAACTTCAGATCTGCCTCCTGCGTTGCTCAGCTCTGGACGATTTCAAAATGTTTGATATAAAGGTTGCTGTCATATTTTATACAGGAATTGTTCATTTAAAAAAAAAATAAAATCAAATTATATTTTTAGTTTTAATGCTAACATGCAATCAAGTCTTCGGATACTATACAAGATACAAAGTTCATTTAGGCATATTTAAACATGCACTGTGACATTTTAAAACCGTTTCCGTTTCACTAATAACTCCCCTTGAGATTTTAAAGTCAGTTTAATAGTATTGAAATTCAAGTTGAATCTCGAAAAAACAAAAATTTTTAATTAAATATTTCTATGAATTATATAGTTAGCATGACTTTTTCATCATAGCATTTTTTACGAGCTGTATTCGTTTTTCTGAAACCAATGCACCCACTTTTTTTTGCTCCGTTTTTAAATCTATGAATCGCTCGCATATCTCCTACAAGCCTACAAAATAAGGGCTAATAGAGGTTCTTTCTTTAATTATTTATTTATATATGTTTATTCTTGAAGAAAATAAGTATTTATTCTTTAATAAAATAGGGATCCAAATATTTGTAATGTACAATAATATAGGCCCATATCTGCCTGCAGTTAAAAAGTTATATTGGTTTTGATTCATCCATTTAATGTTACAATTAGCCTCACGCTATTCTAAAATCTAAAAAATAAAAATAATGTCATAAAAAATGCCATCGGTCTGAACAAATTTTACCATTATAGAATTGGGGTAGTAATTTAGGAGGTTAAAATACCATTGAAATTACAAATGGTATGGGATTTTAAAGCATGACAACTGAAGGTCTATGAAACATTTGATGTGGGGCATTTTTTTAAACAATGGCACGACTAAAAGTTTTTCAACTAAAATATTACTATTTCAACCATATAGCTTGTGAATAAATAAATAAAATGCATACTTTTCAGTGAAAGAACACTGAGAGTGTAGGTTGCTTTCTGGGGTTTGGATTTGGTAACTTCCATAACCTGAGCTCCAAGTTAATAATGAAACGCCTACACTAGGTTTTTTTTTTTTTTTTTTTTTTTTTTTTTTTTTCTTTAACTTTCTATTTTAACACCACATTAACTTACAATGACAAAAAACGTCTTTCCTTTAGGCGCAGACTTAATGTTTTCCTGTCTTGCTAAATGTTGGGTCAGTTTGCGCGACGTCCCGCGCGCCCTGTGAAGCGGGAGCAGCTACGGAGATTGATTCCCGCTTGGTCCTTAAAGCCTTCCGCAAACGCCCTACGTCACAATAACAATGATTTTGGCAAAAATAATGATTAATTATCAATTGATAATTTTGTTATTATTTTTGGTCTAGTGAAAATAATAAATGCTGCTGGTGGGAAAATAATGAAATAAAAATGAGAAGGGGGCTGCTGGTGAGTGCAGGCAATGTTTCAATGCCAAGTAACATGACAACACACGCACCGTTCCTCACAGACAAAAAACAGACACCCACCGAGTTCAGTTCAGCTGGAGGGGGGGGTGGGGGGTAGTTCTGTATACGCTTGTGGGGTCTGAGAGATTAAAGGTGTGAATTTTCTTGCTCTTGTCCCATAATGGACAGGTCTGATGAGGTTTCACCAACTTGCAGAACAGGTTTTAGGACTAACTTTTAAAGAGAAAGGTTTTGATCACGCAAACTGTCCGACTACTGTTATAGCGCAAATAAAGTTTATTAGTTATTATAACTTAAATTTCAGAGGAAGTTGCCTTAACTTAAAAAAAAAAAAAAAAAAAAATGTTGTCATTAAGGGCCTGGCCGATAGGCCTTGGGCTCTAAAAAAAAATCCCCGATTTTTTTTTCACAAAAAATCCGAGGTTACAATTTAAATTTGATTTTTTTTTTTGCCTCCCTACTTAAAATCAATATTCAAATGACAAAGAAATTGTTCAAAACAAGTTTTAATATAAAAATATATTATTTTTTAATTACTAGCCCATCCATGCCATGCCATCCACTCGCGTGAAGAGCTGTAGAATTAAAAATGGGCAGCTCTGCAGTGAGCCAGTTGCTGGACGGAGGACAGACAAGGGTGTAGGCCTAAATCAGTTTTCTAGTCTTTATTTTCATCTCGTTATGCCGTGGTTTAGGTTTAT
>NW_024873059.1:0-9222 GCF_018340385.1 Cyprinus carpio | reverse complement strand
TTCTTTTTTTTTTAAGTATATTCAAATAGAAAACTATTATTTTAAGTTGTAATAATATTTCACAATATTACTGTTTTTTTCTGTATTTTTGATCAAATAAATGCAGGCTTGATGAGCAGAAGAGACTTCTTTCAAAAACATTAAAAATAGTAATGTTTCCAAACTTTTGACCTGTACTGTAAATATCAGCTACAATGAAGTTATCATATATGATCAGTGTGTGTTTGAGAACTCGTCACGTCATGGTTTGAATTTCATTCTCAGTCTAAGCATCTCAAATTCAATTATTTGTAATTTGCTCAGTTTACATTGTGTACGCTAGACATAAAAATGCTTTCTACGAAGCTCATTTTCAGACATTTGACAACACACGAAGATGACAATACAGACATATTTAGAAGTTGGCTAGAATATACTCAAATGTGTGTAGATCACTGACAGTAGTAATGTTTACACTACAGTGATACAAGAGTGCAAGTGAAGGAAATGTAGGGATGTGCTCAATCATTTTCTGTACAGCATAAAAACAAATGAAGGATTCTGTCGTTTACCTGCCACATACAATATAGTTACAGATTTTTCTCTTAAATCATTTAAATTATGTTTTTTTTATTAAAGGTGGTTATACCATTAAACTGATTTAGGAATAATGACAATCTATAGATCTTTTTAATTAAAGTGGACTTTTTACCTGCCCACCAATTAACATGCAAAACTCCTAATCAGATGGTTTATTGTTAATATTGCGTGAACAATATACAATATTATATAATGAAAAGTAGTGCCAGCTTCTAGAAAATTATATAATAAAAGTGTGCTGCGTTTTAGTTGATTTTACTAGCATTTGTTTGTTTTATTCTGTGAAGTGAGCTGCTATTAAAATAAATGGACCCTGACTAGTGCTACACAAAAGTCTAGCCCATCATATGTATGTTGACTTGAGACAAGCATCATATTGATAAGTATATTTAATTATTATTATGATATTTATTCTTATTATTAGTGAGCATGAGACTGAAATTTGTAAATTGGTCTCTTTTCTAGAGTGTTCAGTTCAGGCTATATAATATAATAAGAATATATAATCGAATAATAATCTTAAATAGAATAAATCAGTATGATTGGTTTCGGAAGTAGATCTAAGTAGTACACTTTAGTGCACGACATGAAATACAATAACATATGGGTTAAGCGTACATATAATATGCTGTAGAATTACAGATCTAGTGACCTGCTGGACTTCTATGGTATATAGGTTGAAGTTCATTCAGATCAGCTCAGACAATAAACACAGCATTTTGAATTGAACCACAGTTTTTTTCTTGCGAGCAGCTGCATTCCCTCTTCTTTAATACATTTTCTCTGAATATTTGTTAGCTCTTGTTGACTTTAAACCATAAATCATTTCATAACACAATGTTCAAATATTTGTTCTATTTATTCAGTCCGCTTTTTCCCCCGTCTACTTTCACGTTTCGTTTTTTTCTAGCTCGTCCTCATGGGAAGGACACCTCGCTGCTCCGGCTGTAGCGGCAGCAGAGCAACAACTCTCGTGTAGATGGGGGGGGGCGGTAAAGCGGTAATCGGATAGATGCAGGTTTTCTACAAGTTTGATCATGCCAGCCCAGCAACATCCAAAGGGACGTCATTAAAACACCTGCATCCCCCAGAGACCCCCTCAGAAAACCACTAACAGCTACCACCCAGCTGAGAAGAAACATGCCAGTGAAAACATAGGCGCGACATTGACATTCTCATGGGACTCCAGTGGGAAGTTCATACAAGGAGTAAAGACTGGGTTTCCAGGAGTCCCGTAAAACAAACCCAAAACTCATGGTTGCCCCCAAAAACAGGTGATTGCCTAAGAATAATTTCTGACTCCAGCTTTGGCACACCTTCACATATCATTCCCCTCTAAAAAATACTGTGTTAAATATCCCCCAGTGCTGTGGTTAACCAAGGCAAACCCACCAACGGTTTGGATTGTTTTGACCCAGCGGGTGGCAGAGCAGAGGGTATAAAGTCCCGGTGGTCATAACGTAAAAGGCATGGGCCATATGTTTATTCCGCTAACTTCTAAAATTAAATCCCAAGTCCTCAAAAGAGTTAAAGTTAATGATATAATTTAAGTGATTAAGGTCACATTTCCTATCATACAGTATCAGGTCAAAAGTTTTGAAACATTACTGATTTTTTAAATTTTTTGAAAGAAGTCTCTTCTGCTCATCAAGCCTGATATTTGATCAAATACAGAAAAACAGAAAAAACAGTAATATTTTTTTGACGAATACTATTACAACTTAAATAATAGCTTGCTTTTTACATCTACTTCAAAAAATAATTTATTACTGTGAAGCAAAGCAATCTATTTCACAATCGTCTCCAGCCACCCATTCAGTGTCACATGTAACAGCCAGTCTATCACATGCTCCATTTAGGAAATCATTCTAATATTCTGATTTATTATTAGTGGTTGGAAACAGTTCTGCTGTCTAATAATATTTGAATGCATAAAGGTTACAAGAACTGCATTTATTCAAAATAAAAAAAAATTCTAAGAATAATAGCTACATAATTATAGGTTTCTTTACTATCACTTTTTTCTCAATTTAACACTATCCGTGCTGAATAAAGTATTGATTTTATTAAAAAAAAGAAAGAAAAAAAATTACTGACCCAAATAACTGACCATAGTGTATAAATATGTTATACAAATATTATATTTAAAAACTAGCTTCTTTTTTTTTTTTTTTTTTTTTTTTTTTTTCTTTTTACGTTTATTCATCAGTACCTAGAAAAAATGTCACATGTCTGAAAAAAATATGAAGCAGCAGAACGTTTCAACGGTTATAATGACGCATCATTTTCGAATGATGTCCTAAAGGATCATCGTGGATGAATGTCTCATAAAAACATTTTCGCTTGTTGCCATCCCAAGAAATAAATGATAATTTAAAGGGATAATAAATTTAAAAAACGAATTATTTTAACTTGTAATAATATATCACAATATTACATTTGTTTTCGGTATTTTTGATCCACATAAATGCAGGCTTGATCTGGGCAGAAGAACCTTCTTTCAAAAAACATTACAACATTTATTAACTGTTTCCAAACTTGTTGACATGTACTGGATGTCTATGGATAAGATGATCGTAACCAATCAGAGATAGGTTATGGCGTGCGAGGCGATACCGTGCAAACCGGACACATGCCTTCATTATTTTATAGACCTTTAAAATAATGGGAGCGCATTAAAAATTTTTTCCTGAAATAAGGGGAGGGAAAAGTCATGCAATGTAGTCAAGAAATTTAAAGTTTATACAAACGTAAATGCTGCAGTTGCAGCCCCCCTCGATCTGCAGGCTGCAGCCAGGTGTTATTTGTACATTTAAATCAATCCTAAGTGCATACGCGAATTGCGCGCAGCAGTTGCACTGGCGCAGCCTTTTTCTGACAACAGCGCTACGGGGAAGCCATAGTTGGGCGGGTCCGTAGTTGCACCTGCTCAAAACTATGGGGGAGCAACCTCCGCTCGTGTGTTGTTGCGGCAGCACAGACTCGAACAGCAACATACCTTCGGGGTTCATAGAACGTCAGAGACCCAGTGAGGATTGAATAGGTAAACTGTCAGGCTAATTCATTTAAAAGGGGAAACAAACATTTTCAATTGCTTAGCACGCTAGTAGAGGGGTAACAGAAATGGGTTACAATACTTTACAATACGGTTCCATTAGTTAAGATTAATGTGCATGTAAAAATTTGTTACGGGCTATTAATGTTAGTTAATGTGATTAGTTATTAGTATATAGTAGTTAAATTATTATTATTGTAATGGATATGGTATGATTACGGGTAGTGATTATTTAGCTTATGGAGTGATTCACATATGGATACAACTATGGAGAAGATAGCTACTAAGGGAAAGGAACAAATGAATAGGGCTATTATACCACAAAAAGTAGAGGATAAGGTGTGTTATAATACAGGGAGATGATAAGAAGTCCATGAAAACAACCGCAGATCAGCTGTCATCTAGCAATGGGCACTGTCGTCTCACCGGGTACCTCATACCTGGGTCAGCGTATCAACCGTAAATTCGCTGCAAATCCACAGAAGGGGTTTTAGTAAGATTTGTTCTAGTCTTGTGTATGCGGAAAAGAGTGACGAGGAAAGAGCATTAAACACACCTTGTCCACAGGCTTACTAGAAGTGAACCTGCTACAGCGGTGGGCAGGAATTGTTGTGTTTAGGTATGTTATTAATAGTACGTTTACGAACATATGATTATACCTGAAAAAAATCAGACAAAGGACAAGACCACGTCACTACAAGAAAGACATGACAAAAATACCACAGACGTATCATCCTTCAAACGCCTGAGTATTACTGTACCATGCACAGCTTTAGTGAAGTTTACGTTATTATGGATACAAAACGGTATTATGAGGTGTAAGTTACCTCAAAAAAATTTTTCCAGACAGTAGAAAGGAAGTCATACAGGTGTGGAATAACATTGGGCGGAAGTAAATGATTCCTTCCCTATCTCTCGTTTCTTTATTAGTATAAATTGAAATTTTTTTTGTTATTGATACATTAACAATAAGTGATATGGTCCTCATAAGCTAAGCAGCTTCATCCAATCAAACCTTTCCCTGTAAGAATCAAAGTAAGTATGGAAAACAAGGAACTATATAGAGAAAATAGATAAGTAGCAGGGTTGTGCCCTGCCACGAAGTCATAATTGTAGTAGTATTTTTCACGGAGCAAAATACGCGTAATCTTAATGGCTGTCCTTCCGGTAGCCATTGAACCAATCAGCTCGACAAAGGGTGGACTGAGACACATAGTACCCTTCATGAGGCACGGAGATGGGGCAGAACATAAGAAAGCTGATTGAGGCGCACGATGAACTGTCCTGTGCGCCGGAACAGGTATGTCTATGATGAGTCACACCAAACAACATGACCTTGTTGGAGAAGTCCATTATTAAACTGCTCCAGATGTCTCCACAGTTATTTTTTATGGCATATTTAATTATGCCCAGTTGTTGATTGTTGTTGTTTTTTTGCATTTTGCTTTCTTCATAGAATTATCTTATCGATTAGATTTGATTTGACATGTAATACTGTCATATTTTTTAAAGAAAATAGTTTATGGTGTAGGTTTAGAGGTGTGGGCGTAGTGACGCATACCATAATTCTACATGCTATACCAGATAGTGGGATATTGTCGGCCCGATCTGGCCCACATCTGGGGCACATGTGGATTGATGATCTGGCCCACAGGATAGCGTGGAATGATGGCACTAATGGCGGACCGCTCCTGTTCGCCAGATCTGGGCCACAAGCAGGCCATAAACATAATTGCCACATGCATCTTTGCCCAAGAGCTAAGAAATAAACCACACTGGATCTTATCTGAGCCACAAAAATATTCATATGTTATTTATAGAGTCCTCTCAGCTTGTCTAAGCTTGTTTTACAAGCAAAATCACTAAAGGAAAGAAAAGGACAGAAAAAAGAAATGAACAGAAATACACAACAACTGACTGACTGCCACAGGCCTTGGATGAATTCAGCTGAAGATAAAATACATTAAATCTCTGAAGAGCTCACCAGAGGTGGATTAAAAAGCAGCTCCACAAACAGCATTTCCAGCTTCACTTATTACTAACCAGACAAACTATATTTATGTTAGAGCTCTCCCTATCAGAAGTTCTTACTGAGAATTAACCCAGGGTTTAAAATCTAATGTTGTTTCATTTGAAGTAAACAATAATGTGGTGATTCGTGTTTCCATTAGCTGGGTTCTTAACTCTTATTACAGCTAATTCATTTTTATTGGTTTCTGTAATGGTGTATTTATTAAATACATTTGCAGAGTAGCACAAAGACAAAATTATTTCAGCTGATGATAGTGAACTCTTGACATCATTAATGTTATTTGACTGTAATGATTGTGTTGTGCCAATGTAATAGATTTGCTGTATAAAAACTGCAAGGAATAAGATCAACAGTACTGGCAGAATTAGTTTAAAAAAAAAAAAACAAAAAAGTTAATAAAATATGCTAACTGCACAAAGTCATCATAAATCAACACATGAACCTCAACAGTGGTGACAATAAAAAGTGTAATGTTGCAATGCATGCTGGGTACCACAGTACAAAACTCCCAGCATGCATCACAGCATTAATAAAATTATGCAGCTGAATTATCCTATTAATTTACTGTAATTCTAACTTTGTTTTATACATTTATTTAATATTTTCGCTGTTTGTGTGTTGGGTTCTATTAGTAGCTTTTTGTGATGTCCAGAATTGATCCGATTAGTTGAAATAGTTTGTCACCATTGTTGAGATTCATATGCTGATTGCTGATATCTGGTGTGTGTCAGTGACTGTTCAATTTTCTGTATACTTTTAAAACTGACATTTTAACTCAAAATGCTGTAACAGGGATTTGTAATGCAAAGCATTACATTTCAGGTTTCAGGATTCAAAAGACTTCAGATAATCATGCTGTGAAATGGGGCGTAATTGTGTAATCATCAACAACAAACTATCACATACTGCAAATGTGTCAAACACACTTGCACAGGCAGCCAAAGAAAAGCAAAAGATTAATAATAAGAGTAAGAGCCAGCTAATGGAAACCACGACATCACCATTCTGGTGACTTCACAAATGAAACAAATATTAAATTTAAAACCGTTAATTCTCAATAAGAACTTCTGTAGACCTCTTGACAGAAAGTCAGTCTGGTTAGTAATATGTGAAGCTGGTGATTCTGCTGTTGTGGGCGTTGTTTTATCTCTCCTCTGAGATGGACCGATCTTGTAGAGATTTAATGTCTTTAGGCTTTCAGTTGACTTTCATTATTTAATCACGTTGTTGTGTTTTACGTTCATCTCTTTTTTCTGTCCTCGTCTTTCTTCAGTGATTTTGCTTGTAAAACAAGCT
Source organism: Cyprinus carpio (assembly GCF_018340385.1). Lineage (NCBI taxonomy): Eukaryota > Metazoa > Chordata > Actinopteri > Cypriniformes > Cyprinidae > Cyprinus > Cyprinus carpio. The sequence goes on along the minus strand of NW_024873059.1, from coordinate 2,260 downwards.
TAGACCAAGCTGAGAGGGACTCTATAAATAACATATTTTGTGGCTAGAGATAAGATCCCGTGTGGTTTATTTCTTTGCTCTTGGCTGGACATGTGCAGGTGCTATGGCCCTGCTTGTGGCCCAGATCTGGCAAAACAGGAGCGGTTGCCCGCCAAGTGCCATCCATTCCCCAAAGCGCTACAATGTGGGCCAGATCTTCATTCCACCATGTGCCAGATGTGGGCAGATCGGGCCGAACCAATATGTTGATATGGGGTATAGATACTCGAAATGATAATTTGCAGGAACCATGTTAGATTTTATGCGTTCTGTATATTTACTAGGTAGGTTTACATTAAAATGGATGAAAAATCTAAATCGTTCTCGATTAAATGAGTCGAAAATGGATAAAACAAACTAATTTATGATATACTATTTATCTAATATCGGTTTGTCAGTAAATACATTAAAAATCTAAAAAATTCGTTTAATGTTCATATGTCCACATTATGGGAATTCGGGGCCTAATAGGTTAGAGAGGTCGGACTCCCAATCGAAAGGTTGTGAGTAGAGTATCGGGCCGGGCAGGGAATTGTGGGTGGGGGGAGGGCATGTAAGTTCCTCCCACCTTCAATACCATGACTTAGGTGCCCTTGAGCAAGGTGCCTCGAACCCCCCAACCTGTCCCGGGCGCCGCAGCATAAATGGCTGCCCCACTGCTCCGGGTGTGGTTTCACAGTGTGTGTGTGTGGTCACTGCTCTGTGTGTGTGCACTTCGGTGGGTAAATGCAGAGCACGATAGAGTAGGGTCACCATTAACTTGTCTCAATGCATGTCACTTTTTTTTGTCACTCTTATACTTTTCAGTATCAATCAAAACGTACACAAATGCTATGACTTTGTACCTGTAAATGTAAAACCAATAATACCCTACATATAAACAATGAAACCAGGAGTGCTGAGATACACCCTCATAATTGAACGCCTTTCATGAAACCGTCATCTCCTGCGAAGTAAGTTGAGGTGATGGACGGGGGGGGGGGGTGGAAACTATCTGAGAAGCAGATGAGACAGACCTTTATTGATCCAACCTGAGTTTTCTAATCAACCCCACAATGAATAAAATCAAAGAGAAGATTTGCCTCGATCTGAACAAAACCCAGCAACACGTCTGGTTCCTTGATTACAGGAGAAAAGTGCATGTAGCCAAGGAATGAAAATCCACAAACTAAAAAAGGTCCTTATGGAAGCACGGGGAAGGTAAGGGAGAGGACAGTGTGTTGGGTGTTGCAGGTAAAGTAAATGTGCATTCATGATAAAAGCAATTTTTCTGTTTCAAAAAAATAGGCTACAAGGAATTAGGATTTACTTAAAAATGAAGCAACAACCTTTTTACACCCAGGCACCAACGACCTGAGAAGGAGAACAGGAGAGAGTTGGGCAGTGATCTGACCCCACAACACAAGATCACCATCTCTACCCTCCTACCCCGCAGAGACATCCACCAAGACACCATCCCGAGAGTCAACGCTGACATCTCCAAAGGATGTGCTCAAACTGCCCAATGTGCACATGGCTCATCACCCCTCCATCACAATCAGAACCTGTACAACCCAAGTACACACATAAGAAGGGACAAAGTCAATGTGTTTACACAAAACACTGAAAGAGACACAGAGTGGGAGCCAGGACAAACCCCCTCTACACCCTAGAAAACAACACAGATGCCAACTACAGAACACAAATCCGGACACACAGCAGAGAGCCACTACCACGTTCCCATCACAGAGAAAAGACCATTCACTGGCTGCACAATACCAGGGACCCCCACACCAATACCCCAAGATCCACATCAGAACAACCCATGCGCCAGCACCCACAACACCACAGGCCTAATCCCGGTCCATCATCAGAAACCCACCAGTCTGCACCAGATCACCATCCAAGACACCCCGACCACAAAAAATCACTCCAGACAGAGGAGCAACACTAGGAAGAGCCCACCAGCAGCAGCAGCAACCAGCCTTCGGCGCAGAGCAGCAGCACATCTCCTCTGAGACACAGCAGCTGTGCTGTTACAGTTTTTATAACTGCTTACACACATTTTCAAAACTTTGCCTCTTTTTATTTTAAAAAACACACAAATCCAAGAATTGCACACACACAATGCAAAATGCTTCACATCTCTTGCAAAATGAAGCACTGCATTCAAAATATCACAAACACATCTCAAAAGCAAACATTTGCAAAAACCTTTGCCATAATATTAATTACTATTAAC
>NW_024873058.1:0-8330 GCF_018340385.1 Cyprinus carpio | reverse complement strand
AGCAAGCAAGCGATGTGCTCGGCTCCGAAGCGAAAGCTTGAATGCGAGTTGCTCGCGTTGCTCCTTATATACCCGCTTTGCGGGGCGGAGCTCGCGAAGCAAATCCCGCAGACCAAGGTACTTTGCGTACCATTGGCTCGTTTTGTACCACTCGAAGGTGATTGGGCTCTCGGGCGAGATCCCATTCGTAACGTCGAACGTGACCAACTGAAAGGGAACTAACATACACACACACACACACACACACACACAAAAAAAAGGATCACTAGCGATAAAGAAAAGGTGACAAGGCAACAAAGGTTAAAGAGATAATGAATATAGCTTTGCTGTGTCTTACAGTGTAGAGGATGTGTTTTGTTAAACTTTGGTACATACTGATAAAATGTTAATGAAAATGGCTAATGTTTGATTAAGGGTGATACGTTGTTTTGTTTATTCTGTGTTCAGCTCTTACGTTGGTTTATGACCTGCAAGGAAACTCATTAAAAAGTCACTAAACCATCAGTTCTGGCTGACTTCTTTTGACTGGATGCTACAATTGTCTTTGACCAAAGACATTTATTTTACTGCGAGTACAGCCATAACACATTGCTTAAATAATGATACTTATGATTTATGTCACCAAATACATGGATTATGAGATGATGCGGGGTGAGATGGAGGTTGTAAAATGTTGTGAACTGTGTTTTTCTCTCTCCTCCAGGGTTCAGTGCTGAGATCTCTGTGTTTGTTCAGACGGGAGATTCTGTTCAGCTGGATATACAGACACAACAACTACCAGAGTTTGATCTTTTATACTGGAGTAATGATAAATCAGAGAGTATAGTTAAATATTTTCATAAAACTAAAGTGGTAAGACTTCACTCTTCCTACAAGGATAGAGTGGATTTCAATAATAAAACTTCTCTCTGACACTGAAGAACATGCAGAAGACAGACAGTGGACTCTACACAGCAATAGCAAGTGGAGAATCAGACAAGGATATTGTTACATACAGAGTATCTGTTATAGGGGGTGTGAGTGTGATTTCTTTGTGAGATTATAAATATTTTAAACCAGCTTGTGGCTTTTTTTTTTTTCTCAAATTCTTCAGGTATTTTTTGTAACTTCAATTAAAGCAAAAACAAAAGTTGGAGACCTTCTCCCGGCGATTTAACCTTTCACATAGAGAATGCAGATAAATAATATGGTTAAAGTAATATTATGGATCATGTTTCATACTTTGCGTTGTGTTTAGATTTGAATGTACAGTATACAGCATCTCTGTTGTCTTAATTTAACAAAAAAAAAAAAAAAAAAAAAAATTAAATCACTGGGTTGTGAAACTGTGAATGTGATTCTGATTTTGGTTTAAATGTGTGTGTTTTCAGATGCTGTGGAGGCTCCTGTCCTGACTGTGAATTCAAGCGGGTCTAGTGATTCCTGTATGAATAGACTGATTATTGCAGTTCTTCATATTTTACTTCTAGAGAATGAAGGACGACAAATGACGACAATCTTCTATGTTTCATATTACAAGATTGGGCTGATTATTTGTTGTGTTGTTGTGGGAGTGATAGTGTTTGCTGGTTTGGTTCTTTACTGTTTCTGCAAAAAATAAAAAAAGGTATGTCCATCTCATTAATACTAAAAAAACTGATCTCGTATTTCTACCTAAAACAGTTTCTTTAGTACTTTTTTAGTACTTTAGTATGTTGGAATATGAAAATTAATGTGGGGTAAAAATTAGCTACAAGGTTTATATTCAGAAACAACACACGATAATGTAACAGCCTCAAATTTAATTAGTCAATGTGATATTAAACCCAGATACATAATAATTGATCAAGTTTTGTCTAGTTTTATCTCATCTCATTTCCTTCGAAGCACAACATAAAGACTCCTTGCTATTCCACTAAATGCACAAAATGATCTTGTTTCGAAAGAGATTTATTTTTTTAAATCTTTGCTTGTGTTCTGATTGCACTAAATCTTAGTTGTTGGCAACAAATACAGTCTGTGTTACATGAGAAAAATCTCACCTTCTTGCGTCTTAAATATGACAGAAATCAAACACAAACAAACATGTTTCCACACGACCTGTAATCTGTGCAGTAAACTTACATTCTGACCTCTCAGATGTCAAACAGGCTGATGATACAGACTACGCTGATGTTGAGGTGAGATTCAAATGACCATTCATCTCTATTCTTGCGGATGTCAGATAATAAATGTAACATCAAAATCAATACTGAATATTAACTGTGTTTCACTTGACATTCTGTGATGGTTTGTTTTATTTCTGTTCAGACTCTGACTCGGAAGATGACAGGAGATACATGGACCACCGTTACCTACTGTACAGTAGGACAGTAATACCTTCATCTGCTCATGACTGCTGAAGATCAGACTAAACTGAGTTTAAAAACTCTGGTGATTAACTGGACTCAGAAACGGAGCTTCAAGTCTGAATCTAACTAGCTGACTTAATGACTCCTGTTGGAAATTTACAGGCACTCTTCAGTCAGTTACTGCAGAATGCTTTGGGATGTAGCCCTGCACATTGTGTTTTTATGCAATTTAAATTTGCCTTTCTTGGCCAGGGTTTTTTTAAACAAGAAAATTTAAATGCAGTATTTCCCCTGGATAAATACTTTAAAATAAACTTGTTCTCTAATGAGCTCTGTGATACCTGAAGAATTCATGCCATCTTTATTACCTTGTTCACTAGTTTCTTTGAATGGCAGTCAACTGATTTTTTTTTTCAGTCAGATAGCGTAGTTACATCATCTACCAGCAGGGGCTCGCTAACCAGATGAACATAGAGCCATTGGTGTGTGAACCCTTAAAAAATGAATCATATCTGTGCTCTTTATTTTACTAGCATTACTAGAACCAGTTCTTTGCTTGTACATGTTGTATTTTCCAGTCTGTGTAGTTTATTGTTAGGTGCTGGGATGTTTTCTGTGACAGGTTCATAATGTTTCATTTTTCATAGTTTCTAGTCTCATCTATATGTAGCAGCTGTTTCTCAAAGAACCATGTGATTGTTCTCATCTGACTGTTATAAAGAGACTTTCTCAATGTAACTTGTTAAGATGAAGCAATAAACACCACTTTCAATTATTTACCCACTTTTTTACATATAGTTTTTGTAAGCATTACAGCAAATCTAATAATTGTCCAGCAGAGGACCATGATGAACACTGAACTGATCTGTGTGTGGTTGGACAGTCATGGCACAGATATTCCTGTTTCAAGAATTCAACATTAGCCGTCTTGATGTTTGTTACAATAGTAATAGATCATCTTCTTGCATCCTTCATTCCGCTCCTCATCAGTAACACAGGTAATGCACTCAAATCTTAACAAATTGAACATCTATGTTTTATTAAATGGGTCATATGATGCTGCTAAAAAGAACATTATTTTGTGTATTTTGGAGTAATCAAATGTTTTTATGCGGTTTTAAGGTAAAAAAAAAAAAAAAGGCCTAGAGTGAACCGCGGCCGGCTTGAGAGAGCAGAGGCGGGTGCCTTGAGAACAGTGCGGCAGGCTGATTCTACGATGAAGCGTCCTTGGTCTTGCAACAGCCACATGTGACGACCCCGGGCTGGACTCTGCTTCGTTCACGGTGAAAAAGCCGATTCAGGGATCCACAGTGCAAAGTTTTTCCTCAGCGACCAGCACGGATCAGCTTCAGGCATGACGAAGCAAATATCGTCCTCTTTTGGAAGGCCAAACAAAGTAGTTTACTTTTCACAGTGAAACACACAGCATCTATACGACATGGCGTTGGCAACAACAATACTACAATGAGAATAAAAGGTATGCCTTCTTTCTTTGCGTGAACATCTGGGCGGCGTTATGCAAATCTTCCCACATACTGACGTAGATACGTGGGGGCGTGTTAGAACGAGCCACTTCAGGGGGCGTGGACGAGTCTGAACTTTTATAAAGAATATCTCTTTGGATTTCAGACTTTAGTCTTTGCAACTTCCACAGATCTTCTTTAATCACCAAGAGCTTGTAACACTCCAAAGAAAAAGGAAAATTTGAAATCGCATCATATGACCCCTTTAATTTCTAGTGCTTTATAATGAGGTTTGTATAAAGCCTTCAACCTGCCATAGTTCTACATCTCATGCAGAGCATCTCCTGATCAGAAATCAAAAGCTAGAGTGGTTAGAAAGGGTTTTCTGTTTGTGATCAAGTGAGGAATTACTGTACAGTAAGCGGCTTCATCTGTCAGTTTCACAGATGTAATTGTGATCTGTTTTAGTCTAACTTTGTCTAATCAGTTTTTGTCTAATTTAAGTCTAATTACAAATGATTTCATAATATTACTGCTGGCTGCAGGAGAAGCTTTCCGAGTGTAACCGAAAGTGAAACTGAGAGAAATCTTAGAGTGAAACAGTGATTCTCCTCTGACTGTTGTTATAAAGAGACTGAGTGTCACTGCACAGATATTCAACTTCCTGTTACAAGAATACAACATCAGCTATTTTGATGTTTGTTATTTTGATGTTTGTTCGTCTTGATTTTTGCTACAATGGAAGTAGATATGATTGGATCCTTCATTCTTCTCCTTATCTCTAACACAGGTGAAATCAAATTCAAATGTTTATACAATAATTGACATTTTGTTATACTATGATTTGTCATTCCCCAGGTAAAAAAAAAAAAAAAAAAAAAAAAAAGGTAAAACTGTCTTAGTAATTAAACTCACCAGTCATAGTTTTTAGATGACATGCGACGCGAGGTAACTGAAAACAGATGAGGACACATACAGCTCCTGATCGAGGCGAAGTTCGCTGGATTTTGTCCACAAAAATGAGCACACATTATTTTATAACTAACACACAGTATTTAAATAGAAGAGCTGCAAGCCATGCTCGTTTTTTTTTTCATCGTTTATGCAAGTCACACAGCGCCTGTGTTCTGATTAATAATGCTACTTATCAGATTATGCTACCAACACTGTATTTATCCTACTGTAAGGGTATGTTTAGGGTTGGGGTAGGTGTATGTTAATAAAGCCTCACACCTTATTAATATAATGCTGGAAGCAAAATCTGACAGGTAGCACTTTTCGCTATCGAGTTATGCTACCATTTGTTTTAATTGGAGGTAGCAAAATCAGTGTTTCGCCGAGTTCTGTACCTCTGCCAGATAATGCACCCCCCTTGTTGAAGTCACTATCTGATCGCCTAATCCCCTCCCCACACCTACTCTAAACCTACCAATACTAGGTGGGATGCATAATCTGGCAGGGGGTGCAGAATTCGGCACACACGCGACAGATTTGCTGGTATGCAAACACAGGAATTCCTAATCACCCCCATGTCATCCAAGATGTTCATGTCTTTCTGTCTTCGGTCGCAAAGAAATTAAAAGGGTCATATAATGCTGCTAAAAAGAACATTATTTGGTGTAATGAAATGTTTATGCAGTTTAAGGTTAAAAAACACATTATTTTCCACATACTGTACATTATTGTTTCTCCTTTATGCCCCGCCTTCTGAAACAAGTCGATTTTCACAAGGCTCATCGCTCGAAAAAGCGAGGTGTGCTCTGATTGGCCAGCTATCCAATGCATTGTGATTGGCGGAATACCTCAAGCGTGTGACAGAAATGTTACTCCCCTTAAAGGGATAGTTCACCCAAAAATCAAAATTATGTCATTAATGACTCACCCTCATGTTGTTCCAAACCCGTAAGACCTCCGTTCATCTTCGGAACACAGTATAAGATATTTTAGATTTAGTCCGAGAGCTTTCTGTTCCTCCATTGAGAATGCATGTACGGTATACTGTCCACGTCCAGAAAGGGAATAAAAAACATCTTCAAAGTAGTCCATGTGACATCAGAGGGTCCGTTAGAATTTATTGAAGCATCGAAAATACATTTTTGGTCCAAAAATATCAAAAAACTACGACTTTATTCAGCGTTGTCTTCTCTCCGGGTCTGTTATGAGCGCGTTCACAACACTGCAGTTTAGTGATATCCGGTTCATGAACGAATCACTCGATGTAACCGGATCTTCTTGAACCAGTTCACCAAATCGAACTGAATCGTTTGAAACGGTTCGCGCTGTCAACAATAAGCATTAATCTACAAATGACTTAAGCTGTTAACTTTTTTTAACATGGCTGATACTCCGAGTTCAAATAAACCAATATCCCAGAGTAATTCATTTACTCAAAACAGTACACTGACTGAACCGCTGTGAAGAGAGAACTGAAGATGAACACCGAGCCGAGCCAGATAACGAACGAAACATTGACTCGTTCTCGAGTCAAGAACCGGTTGCATCGGTTTTCAGATCACCGGTAGTGATGGGAAAGTTCTGTTCTTTTTCCCGCGAACCGGTTCTTTCGGACAGTTCGATTCAATAAACCGGTTGCCGAAAACGGTTCACCAGTTCTTTTGCGCTCGACGTAATGACTTCATTGGCGATGATTGCCCTTGATTCAAGCCTTCGGTTTACCCGCGCTCATAACATTAGCACAGAATCAGTTCAGAATCAATCACCAAAAGAACCAGTTCAGTTAAGACGCGCTGTGTGTCAGTCTGAATCACGCATGCGCAGTATCATCAGCTCCTCGGTTCTCGAACCGGACGCGTCCGACAGAAACGGTTCTTGACCTCGTTTATTTGAACTCAGAGGGAGTGTCAGCCATGTTAAAAAAGTTAACAGCTTAAGTCATTTGTGGATTAATGCTTATTGTTGACGCGAACCGTTTCAAACGATTCAGTTCGATTTGGTGAAACTGGTTCAAGAAGATCCAGTTACATCGAGTGATTCGTTCGCGAACCGGATATAACTAAACTCCATTCTTCAAAAAACTCTAACAAAACACCCGATATAACATGACAACGCTGAATAAAGTCGTAGTTTTCGATATTTTTGGACCAAAATGTATTTTCGATGCTTCAAAAAATTCTAACGGACCCTCTGATGTCACATGGGACTACACTGAAGATGTTTTTATTACCTTTCTGGACGTGGACAGTATACCGTACATACATTCTCAATGAAGGAACAGAAAAAAGCTCTCGGACTAAATCTAAAATATCTTAAACTGTGTTCCGAAGATGAACGGAGGTCTTACGGGTTTGGAACGACATGAGGGTGAGTCACAAACAAAATAATTCTCATTTCTGTTCTAACAGGGTCACCATGAAAGCACATGCCAATTGAAAAAACACCAGCAAAATGAAAGAAAACATCTCCATCAGTTTGACAACACAAGTGTTGCAAATCCTCACAACACGTGCAAATTAAGAAACCGCGCTGCAAATCCTCACAACACATGCAAATTAAGAAACGCTGCAAATCCTCACAACACATGCAAATTAACAAACGCTGCAAATACTCACAACACATGCAAATTAAGAAACGCGCTGCAAATACTCACAACACATGCAAATTAACAAAAGCACGGCAAATCCTCACAACACATGCAAATTAAGAAACGTGCTGCAAATCCTCACAACACATGCAAATTAACAAACGCGCTGCAAATAGCACTGACCACAATGGAAATGTTTCAAGGGGACCCAAAAAAGTGTCGGACTGGCTGGGATTTGTACGGTGGCCTAGAGAGCTCAACGCGCTGCAAAACTTAAGAAAGCACATGCAAATTGAAAAAAACACCAGCAAATTAAGAAAACATCTCCATCAGTTTGACAACACAAGTGTTGCAAATCCTCACAACACCTGCAAATTAAGAAACCACAACACATGCAAATTAAGAAAGCAAATTAACAAACGCGCTGCAAATCCTCACAACACATGCAAATTAAGAAAAGCTGCAAATCATCACAACACATGCAAATTAAGAAAACGCATTGCAAATCCTCACAACACATGCAAATTACTGCAAATCCTCACAACACATGCAAATTAACAAACGCGCTGCAAATCCTCACAACACATGCAAATTAAGAAACGCGCTGCAAATCCTCACAACACATGCAAATTAAGAAACTCGCTGCAAATCCTCGCAACACATGCAAATTAAGAAACGCTGCAAATCCTCAACACATGCAAATTAAAAAACGCGCTGCAAATCCTCGCAACACATGCAAATTAACAAACGCGCTGCAAATCCTCGCAACACATGCAAATTAAGAAACGCGCTGCAAATCCTCGCAACACATGCAAATTAAGAAACGCTGCAAATCCTCACAACACATGCAAACTAACAAACCCTGCAAATCCTCACAACACATGCAAATTAAGAAACGCTGCAAATCCTCACAACACATGCAAATTAACAAACGCACTGCAAATCCTCACAACACATGCAGATTAAGAAACCCTGCAAATCCTCACAACACATGCA